>NW_027361788.1:745000-952500 GCF_039654945.1 Dendrobates tinctorius | reverse complement strand
CCTAGTAGTGACACCCTTCTATTAGATCAGGCGGGCTGCCCAGCGATATCAAAATGCATGCCATGTGAACAGACACCAGTTTACAAGACCAAATGGGCCCAACTGCACCTTGAATAAAAAGTGCAAAAAAACACATTAAAAAATGTGGAGTATTCGCTGATATTTTGACCAAAATGTGTGAGCCCATAACCTGCGCCAAAGGTCTCCACATTTACGGGTCCCTAATACTAAATCCTAACGCTGAAATAGCACAAAAAGAGGACTTAAAAATCCTCCAATAATGGAAGAAAACAGCAAAAAAGCAGAAAGGTTTACCCATCCAGGCCTCCAGACAAATGTACTATCAGGATGCAGTGGACCCATATAATTTAAATGGCAACACAGGTGTTACAAAAAATACTTTTCAACTGTTCTCATGGCGATTGCAGATGCTGAATGTCGATTTGTCGCAGTGGACGTTGGCTCATTTGGAAGAGGAAATGAGTCTCAGACTTTCAAAAACTCTGACATAGGCCAACGTTTATATCATAATAATTTCAATTTTCCACAGCCACAACCTCTTCCAAACACTGAAGAACCACCAATGCAGTTTGTCTTGGTTGGGGATGAAGACTTTCAAATGTGTGCCAACCTCCTAAAACCTTTCTCAAGTAGGAACTTAAATCACACCAAATGTATTTTCAATTTCCGACTGACAAGGGCATGAAGAACTGTGGAGTGTGCCTTTGGCTTGCTGGCATCTAAATTGTGCATTTTGGGAACAGCCATAAATCTAAAAATTGAGACAATTGATGAGGTTGTGAAAGCGTGTGTTGTTATGCACTATTTTATCCTTGCAATAGAGCGACTCACCTTAGAACCTGAGGAACCTGTTACACTGCATGATTAGCAAGATCACCCTCTGTGAACTACAGTGGTATTTGCCCAGATGAGGAATAAGTTTGCTGCATACTTTGTTTCTGATAATGGACGTGTGGCATGGCAAGACGGAATGGTTTAAGCCACTAAGTAAAATGTACCTGTAATGTTAAAATGTACCTGTAATGGTAAAATATACCTTGTAATATTAAAATGTACCTGTAATGTTTGCAGAATTAAATAATAAAATAACTGTAGTAAAACACCCGTTACAAGTTCCCTCAACAATACAATACACACGTGTGTGTTTGCGGTGGCGGCGCTTAAAAAGACAAAGAAAACACAGATATTGCAAAGAAAATAAAAATTTTATTTAACAAAAAAAGAATTGGGTTTAGGATTGGGGTCTATCTGGAAGAGGAAATGACTCTCAGACTTTCAAAAACTCTGACATAGGCCAATGTTTATATCATAATAATTTCAATTTTCCACAGCCACAACCTCTTCCAAACACTGAAGGACCACCAATGCGGTTTGTCTTGGTTGGGGATGAAGACTTTCAAATGTGTGCCAACCTCTTAAAACCTTTCTCAAGTAGGGACTTAAATCACACCAAATGGATTTTCAATTTCCAACTGACAAGGGCACGAAGAACTGTGGAGTGTGCCTTTGGCTTGCTGGTATCTAAATTGTGCATTTTGAGAACAGCCATAAATCTAAAAATTGAGACAATTGATGAGGTTGTGAAAGCGTGTGTTGTTCTGCACAATTTTATCCTTGCAATAGAGCGACTCAATTTAGAACCTGAGGAACCTGTTACACTGCATGATTAGCAAGATCACCCTCTGTGAACTACAGTGGTATTTGCCCAGATGAGGAATAAGTTTGCTGCATACTTTATTTCTGATAATGGACGTGTGGCATGGCAAGACGGAATGGTTTAAGCCACTAAGTAAAATGTACCTGTAATGTTAAAATGTACCTGTAATGGTAAAATATACCTTGTAATGTTAAAATGTACCTGTAATGTTTGCAGAATTAAATAATAAAATAACTGTAGTAAAACACCCATTACAAGTTCCCTCAACAATACAATACACACATGTGTGTGTTTGTAGTGGTGGCGCTTAAAAAGACAAAGAAAACACAGATATTGCAAAGAAAATAAAAATTTTATTTAACAAAAAAAGAATTGGGTTTAGAATTGGGATCTATCTGAGGGTGAGATGGGGTGAACCTTTGGGGAGTGGAGCTGTGAGGATTGGGTGGTAATTGATGAGGAAGGGGTTACAGGGGAAGGGGCAATAAATTGTAGGATTGGATCATGGATGGAATCATGGGAATGGATTGACAAACTGGAAGGTACAGACACAAGGGAAGGTAGAGACACATTTGACAACAGAGACACATTGCTAGGTGAGGGTGGAGGTGGTGTGTCCATTTTGGACAGGGTTTTTTGCCTCCGGGTCTTCGTCCTGGTGGTAATCTGTTTTTTTCTCCTTTGTTTTCTTGGCCGAGTTGGAGTAGTGGCCTCTGTAGCAGTCTTCTGGCATGCAGCTGGACTGGGCAGCATGGTGGATGCTTCTGGCTACAGGGGTGCTGAACTTGGGAGCGTGGTGAATGCTGCTGGCTGCAGGGCTGCTGAACTTGGGAGCATGGTGGATGCTGCTGGCTGCAGGGATGATGAATTTGGGAGCATGGTGGATGCTGCTGACTGCAGGGATGATGAACTTAGGCGCATGGTGGATGCTGCTGGCTTCAGGGATGATGAACTTGGGAGTATGGGGGATCTCTGAACTGGAGGCGGTGATGGCAAATGTGAAAAAAGCCTTAGCCGGACCATATACTGATGAGCTAAAGGGTAACAATGTTTTGAACTTTTGACTTTCAGGCTCCATATCTCACCATCCACTACTACTTCGAACAGTGAGACAGTCATCATTTTATAGACAATCATCTTGGCTATCTCATACATAAATTTGACTTGCAACTATTTAGCATATGATTAGTTATGCAGATTTCTGTCATGTCACTGCATCATTACTGTTTTGAGCCTAAAAATTTGAATGTGAATTTTTATTATTTTGTTAGTATTTTGTAAATCCACCTTTCAGCACTGCCTGAATTTTTCTGGGCAGCTCTCAATCAGACTCAAGAATGTCTCGACCGAAATCTTATCCTAGATCTCTTCTACACATTCCCAAAGTTGGTGCATACTGGTCGGCTCATTTGGGTATGTATACAGCTTTATCTTACCTTGTTAACTCTACTCACAAGTGTTCAATTGAGTTGAGGTCTGGGCACCTTTTGAGCCATTTAAATCTCAACATCTGCTTTAGGGTATTGTCCTGCTGGAACAGTAAGTCGTCCTTTTCATGCCCATAGTACTTGAGTGTACAAAGTAACTTGTCTTGTAGGATACTCACATATAGCTCAGAATTGAGACCACCATTGATCCTGGTCAAGTATCCAATGCCTTAGGCTGTGAAACAACCCCATATCATCAGACTTCCTCCACCAAACATGACATTTCTTACAATTTCTCTTTTAGCCTTTTTTCCCTTGATTCTCCCGGACTCATTTGCACTCAGAGCCTAGTCTATTGACTTTCATCTCATCACTCCAAATTACTCTTCTTTCATCTCATCACTCAAGCAAATGTTTCTGACTGTATGATGATATTGAAGTTGAGGCTTCTTTACCTTTTTTTTTTTCAAGCCACCATTCCAGAGTTGTGTAATGTGTGTCGCACGGTGATCTCACTAACCTGAGCATACGAGCCACCTCCACTTCTGCGTTTGTCGGACCAGAACTGATAGACCTTGTGACTAGCTGTAACAACCCTGCTGGCATCACTGCATGGCCTCCCATCCCCCGCACACCAACTTACTTTCTGCTTTAAGCCATGCAGTGAATTCTGTCTGTTGCCAGCTCTGTGCCTCTGCTCTCCATGTTTCCAGACTGTGTGTATAGGGGGGTGGTGCCTGAACTCTCTGGTTCTTATGCAGTCAGGGTGCACCTGTGTAATATGTCCCTTACCAATCACCTGGAGCCCTTGACTATTTAGTTTCGCCACTCCCACTGAAACATTGCCTGTGCAATGTCTAATCTCAGTTAGTATCTTGCTGCTGAGGAAGCCAGGCCCTGTTCTGTGTATCTCCTTCTCTGTAGGAATACTCTTTGTCTCGCTTTGTACCTTGTCCGCCTGCCAGGAGGCAGAATATCATGGCCCTTGAGTCTTGTTCCCAGTACCTTGTCTGTACTCTGTCCGCCTGCCAGGAGGCAGAATATCCTGGTCCTTGTGTCTTTGTCCCTGTGCCTCTGTCTGAACTCAGTCTTACCTCTGTCTGTCAGTCTCCTTGTCTGTGGTTCCTTCTCTGCCGTGTCTTTCCTTGTGTCCTCCCTGTCTGTGCATCTGCACCCTCGCAGCTTTATCTGTGCATCTGCACCCTCGCAGCTTTATCTGTGCATCTGCACCCTCGCAGCTTTATCTGTGCATCTGCACCCTCGCAGCTCTGTCTGCACGGCTCCCTAGCCGCTCTGTCTGCACGGCTCTGCCTGCTCCGCACTCCTGCGGCTCTGCCTGCTCCACACTCCTGCGGCTCTGCCTACCTGCACCTCCTGTGTGAACAGGTCCAAACCTGTTCATTCATATTCCACTCCTTCCTGCCTATATCCATACCTGCACCTCCTGTGTGAACAGGTCCAGATCCTGTTCCAGCATACACCACTCCCTCCTGCCTACATCTGCTGTGTGAACAGGTCCCTACCTGCTCCTTCTCATACCACTCCAATCTGTCCTGTGTCTCCAAGCCGTGCCCGCCTGTCCTGTGTCTCCAAGCCGTGCCCGCCTGTCCTGTGTCTCCAAGCCGTGCCTGCCTGTCCTGTGTCTCCAAGCCGTGCCCGCCTGTCCTGTGTCTCCAAGCCATGCCCGCCTGTCCTGTGTCTCCAAGCCGTGCCCGCCTGTCCTGTGTCTCCAAGCCATGCCCGCCTGTCCTGTGTCTCCAAGCCATGCCCGCCTGTCCTGTGTTTCCAAGCCATGCCCGCCTGTCCTGTGTCTCAGCCGTGCCTGTCATGTCTACCTGCCTGCCTGTCTATAGCCTCTGTCAAAGTGACTTGTCCCCGAGTGGGACCAGCAGCCACAGCCAGACACCACCCTGGAGTGGCACCCGACAGCTATCTGCCGCACAAGCCTGACCTCACCATCAGAGGCTCCAGTGAAGACCGAGGGAGCTGTCGTAGTCACGCCCCTTCCATGGTAGTCTGGTTTGTGGCACAGTGGGGCCACAACCCCCCAGCTCACGCCATTCAGCCACGGCGCGAGCGTGACACTAGCTTGTTGACTCCGATATTTTTCTTGGACGTCCACCTCTTGGCTTTTGAATGGATGGACTTCATTTCGTATTCTTCCAAATCACATGATGCAGTTTGGCAATTTTCTTAGCTGAGAAACCGCTTTCGATGCGCTGAATGATGCTGTTTCTCTTTTCTTGGGAAATCTTCTTCATGGCTGCTCCTTGATTCGAAGCAGTGACCTTTCGCTTAGGAATCAATCTAATAACACACTGAGCTATTAGGCAATGTGAGAACAGGTTGTAATTTGTAGTATTCAGGAAGAAAAACATTTTTCCACCACCAGGAGCAAAACAGTGACAATGCAGTGACATGACAAGAATTTGCATAACTAATCATATGCTAAATATTTGCAAGTAAAATTTATGTATGAGATAGTGTGGCGCCCCTGAGGATCCAGTCACCCAGAGGTGTGGTATGCCACTTCCCAGGTAAGGTGGGGGCACTTGACAGTACTCTTACACTTGCACCCAACACACACCCTAGAGCAGCAGGGCATCCGGGATGTACCTTACGGGAGGAGGATCTTAACCTTGCCGGGTAGTAAAGGGTGTTGGGAGGTGGGTGGAGCTTGAGGGTTCAGAGCGGAAAAGTAGAGTTAGAGATAAGGCAGTCTTCCCACAGGGGAAGAGGTGGACGGATGTATGTGGAGCAGCTCCTAGTCAGGAGGAGCTGCTCTAAGGAAAAAGACAGAAGGAAGTGGGAAGGGATCCTACAGGCACGAAGCAGCGCCCATACTGCCCGTGGGGCTCGTTTCACGCTGACTGATGTCGCATGGAGGGATCAGGTCGCAGAGGAGAATCGGCCCCCTAGCCTAGTGGAGATATCATCAGACTCAACTAGCAAGCCGAAGGTTGAGGTACCTTTAGGGACCTTAGCTACAAGCCACAGTTATCTTGTCCGGAAAGGCAGCCATAAGGGAGCAAGGGAAGGCAGTGAGGACGTTACCCAACAAGGTCCGCAGCTGCTGGCCTGGGACACTGACTGTGAGGTGTTGGGAAGGAAGAGGAGTAGAAAAGCCAGCACAGTGAGACGGCCAGGGAAGGCATATACTGAAGCGAGTGCTGGAAAGGTGTTCTCCATCTACCTGGAAGTTTGCTGGACCCCTCACCTGGAGGACGCAGCACCAAGTGGGCCTCGGTGTGCACCAGAACTGTGAGTAAAGCTTTGGAACTGCACCCAGCTGTGTCCTCAATTCATTCTTTCTGCAACACTCACTCAGCACTGCTACATCTACCACCATCCATACAACATCCTTTCTACCCCACTGCCCTCGGACAAAACCTCTGCCTGTGAAGAGCTATTCAAACTCTGCTGCATCACACCATCAGTCCCAGAGGATCTGCACTGCAGCGCTGGTCACCTCTGACCAGAAACCACAGGTGGCATCACGAGCACTCTTTACAAACTCTTTATATTGTTCCCCTGTAAATATCTCCCTTTTATTGGATGCCCAGGGCCCTGGACCGGGTCACCGCCACTGTGACACTGCCCCTTTAAGAAGCAGCCGGGTACCGAGTACCCTATTGCCCTGGTGGGAGATCCAACATGGCGTCATGAACAGGATATCGAAACCCGGGTCCTGTGTGCCAGAGACTTTATTGAACTGTGAGATTGCCTAATAGAATGTGCAAAGGAGTAGAGTCATTGGACTGTAGTTTGGATTGTAAAGATGGCTGCCTTTGGGATTCCACACGGTGTACAGTGAGGTGTGCCATCGTGGGCGGTACCCAGACAAGGTCGCGAAACACCATGAACCAAGAACATATTTTTCCCCTGTAAATATCCCCCTTTTATTGGACGCCCAGGGCCAAGGATTGGGTCACCGCCGCTGTGACACTGCCCCTTTAGGAAGCAGCCCGATACCGAGTACCGCACGGCCCTGGCGGGCAATCCAATAGCCAAGATGATTGTCTATAAAATGATGGTATCAATTACCACAATGTCCAAACATGTAGAGTTAATGACACTTCATACAATGAATTCAAAACACACTCTAGCAATGGGTAGCCCACAAGAGTAAAGAAGAGGCCCATTAAATTAAAATCAATCTTCATTGAAAAAAAAAAAATCTGAAAAACATATCATTAAAAATCACAGAGTGCCTTGTATTGGAGACGACACTGGATCCTGACTGATAATAACAAACGCTAGCATAATAGTAATGTGTTGTTCATAAAATAGGGTACTACATAAGTAAAGTAGAGTGACTCTCCATACAATGAATCACCTCAGAGCTATATCATTTGTAATCCTGTAACAATAAGTATAATTAATGTAATATCAAATATTAACTATAGACAGGATGAAACCTAGAGGTGAAACGCGCTTCGGGGTGTGGGGAAGCACTATCAGCTACTGTGGCAATGTAGAAAGTGGTATAAACAAATATACAGGGTGGGCCATTTATATGGATACACCTAAATAAAATGGGAATGGTTGGTCATATCAGCTTCCTGTTTGCGGCACATTAGTATAAGAGAGGGGGAAAACATTCAAGATGGGTGGTGACCATGGTGGCCATTTTGAAGTCAGCAATTTTGGATCCAACTTTATTTTTTCCAATGGGAAGAGGGTCATGTGACACATCAAACTTATTGTGAATTTGACAAGAAAAACAATGGTGTGCTTGATTTTAACGTAACTTTATTCTTTCATGAGTTATTTACAAGTTTATGACCACTTGTAAAATGTGTTCAAAGTGCTTCCCATTGTCTTGGATTGTCAATGCAACCCTTTTCTCCCACTCTTGACACACTCGTATCAACACTGCAGAAGAAATGCTAGCACAGGCTTCCAGTATCCATTGTTTCAGATGCTGCACATCTCGTATCTTCACAGCATAGACAATTGCCCTTAGATGACCCCAAAAATTGACGGTCCTGCAACAGAAACCAGAGGAATAGGAAGCTGTATATGCTCTGTTCCCATCTAAGACTCGGAGGCACCACAGCGACGTGTGAGCCAAAGGAGATAGAAGGCTACAGCTGTCTGCCATAAGAGGTAGATCCAAAAGGAAAGAAGAAGGAGGAACGTCAGTGTAACACAGTACTGCATGTACCTCAAGTAAGCGCTAGAGAGGAGAATACACAACCCATCTGATAGAGAGATTCCTAAGTTGCTTCCAGGCTAATCAGCCCCCGTGCCATCTGTAATCTGGACCCTGGACTGCACTTACAAAGTAAAGGTAAAGAAACTACATTCCGCTGTGTCCTTGCCTTCTGTCTGCAACTTCTTCAGCACTAGTACATCTCTGTGCCAGACACTACACCCTCTTCCTCAACACCTATTCTCTTCATCTACTCTGCCCTGGGACTACAGACCCTACCTGTGGAGGGCTATAACATCACTGCTGCACCCCACCATCTGTCCCAGAGGATCTGTCTGCAGCATCGGCTTAACACCTCCTTTGCTGAACACCACAGGTGGTGTCACGAATCCCTCATAAACTTTATTCCACCACTCAATCCTCTTTTCCATGGGCACCCAGGGCCACAAACCGGGTCACCGCTGCTGTGACATTCCCCTCTGAATGACCAGCCCGGTACCGAGTACCCCACAGCCCTGGGAGGGTGACCCAATGATACACCACTTGAGAAGAACTAGTACAAAAAGTAATGTACTTAATGGATTAAAAGATACTTTTATGGATATAGAAGTAGTAGAAAATACAATAAAAATAGCTAAAACAAACTCTCTAAAACACAACGTATCAGGGGTCTTTGATCCCTCTTTTTTAAGAAACCAAATAAGCAATTCACATTGTAAAGGTCAGCCAGGGCAGTAGTCGTGGCTGAGCATTTTGGGCATTGTATACCCTGGCCTCCCTCTACATGAAAAAGATGCTTCTTATTCTGCATTCTACAATCAACACTCACTGTGTTTTTAGTGACCCCTTTTCTGCGCTGGCATTAAGTGGCTTCTGAATCCCAATGAATAGAGGCACAGTCCAGGGTAACTCTTAACCGAACAATTTCATTCACTTAAGAACACAGCACATCCAAGTAGTTTCCAGCATTCCCATCACAGTGGATACTGCACTTCACTTCATCTTTCCCTTCACTGTTTCCTTCGTCACTAACTGTTTCCGCGGAACGGAGCATCTCAGACAGACCCTCAGTGTCATCCCTGTACAGCGTCACCATGGTGAAGCGCTCTCCCGTCCGTTTCGCCATGGACATCAGAGATTCAGCCCACGAAGTTATCCGCCACATTCTTGAGCAACCTGCCCGTACACTTTTATGGTGACCTCTTTCCTTCCTCTGCTTCCTCACTCTCTCTCTCTACAGATGGTTCTGCTGTTCCTTGCTCTTCTTTGTGTACCATGGATGGCTGGGAAATTACTTGAACTTTACGGGGTAATTGGGCAGCTCGGGCATGTAGCCCACCCGAGCACTAAGGGGTATACCCCCTGACTGACTATAACCAGGAAATACTTGCCTTACTCACCAACTAACCCCTCCTACAGTTAACTATATATAGGGTGGCTAGACTAAGGGACTTAGTGCCCCATCTAGTGGCCAAACTATTAACTATACTTTCCCTATAATATACACTGTGCAGCAGAAAGATACTTAACATACTCATACATACTGTACATACACAGCAGCATACATAGATACATAAGGGGTTAGGGGTATAGCATTGTCCTTGTAACCCCTTACAATATTGTCATGCAAGATTGTATATCCATTACAGTTTTCCTGAGCCGTTAATAAGAACAATCCATGCATGAACTAGGTGATAACTGCAAATATCCATCATCGGTGATGTGCTGTTGTCACTAAGATTTCTGGCTGCCTACTGTGCCCTGTAAATGAAATGGTACTGTGCTGCGTTACAGTCATCTGAATACTCCTCACCGAAAGGAGCTACAGCTAGATGCCATTGCGGATATCTCTGCATCAATATAATCCGAAAACTCTAAGAGCAGCTCAACAGGAGTAATGGTTCCAAGAGTTTCCCATCCTCTTCTGTACGTTTCCACATTACCCACTTATTGTAAAAAAAATAAGAAATAGCACATATTCACCTATCAATCCGCGCTGCTCCTCTGGTCTGGTGGCGGTGTCTCCTCTCCCCTTCCAGTGTGGTCGGCGTATCATCACTGCAGCTCTTAAGTGCCAATTTGGCTGGAAAAAAGCAGCGGAGACTGGCAGGAGACAAGGCCAGTGGGATGGGAGATTGTCGCGGGAACAATAGGTGACAGTGTTCTATTTCTTATATTTTGTAAACTAGGGTCATGTGTAAACTTGAAGAAAGGGGTGGAAAATCCCTGTAAGGAATGTAAGGATTTTGTTGTGTTGGCACAGTAGTTTTAAGGGGGTTTTACACTAAGCAATATCGCTAGCAATATCGCTAAAACGTCACTGGTTTTGTGACGTTATAGCGATATTGCTAGTGATATCGCTATGTGTGATACTTACCAGCGACCGGCTCCCCCGCTGCTCATCGCTGATCGCGCGAGAATGTCCGGCTCCATTTCTCGTCGTCTGCTTCCTGCTGGGCTTCCTGCTGTGACGTCCAGCGACGCGTGGAGGCGGGCGGGAGGACGCAGGATCGCTGTGTGTGAATGGTAAGTATCGTGCGCTGCGTCGCTGCTGCATCGCTGTGAGATCTTTCTGTATGAAAGCTCACTAGCGATCATTTAGCGATGCACCAGCGATCCTGACCGGGTCGGATCGCTGGTTGGATCGCTGGTGCATCGCTAAATGTAAAAGGGCCTTAAGGAATATAAGGAGGCAATGCCCAGATGTGGTAGTGGCTATCTTCCAAATGAACATGCTGAAAACCAACGGGCCCAATCCTTTCTGCCAACATCTGTTTTCAGAGAGAATCCATGAAGCCTCAGACTAGATATTTAGCTCAAGAGATTAGAGGGAAAAAAGGGAAAGGTGTTTCAAAGTGGATTAGTTGGGGAAAGAAGCACATTTGACAATAGTGAAAAACCTTTTATGTTCACCTTAGTGGGTTATGTTGGAGGACACAACAACCTGATGGTTGAAAGATGACATTATAGTGCCCATTCTCAACCATATTTACATGCTGTTCAGTACCAATAGTTATTGGAAAGAACTTACTTAGCTCCATAAAGGAGAAAAATAGTAGCATGCATGTGGATCTGACGTTTAAAGGATGAATTTCAAACTTCAACTGGAAACCAATTTTTTTATTTGCATTAAGAAAGTGAATATCTGGGGGAAGTGAGATTCAGTTCAGGGTTGCAATGATCGAAGTCGCAGAGGGAAAGGCGGACAATATGCTAGAATGGGAGACATTGTACCAGAATGGGCGACACAATACCAGATCACAAAACACTTTTTTCTACTGAGCATACGTCGGTTGTCGATTCTGACGTATGCTCAGTGCAAGATCCCTTCTTACTGTGCAATATTCTTCTTAGTGCACACTGGCAGTGCATTCCCTCGCCAGTCGAGTTGGCAACAGAGCACACTGACAGCGCACATTGCATTGTAAGGAGGGAACAGAGTGAGCAGATAAGATGCCACTTTTGGGGGCAGGGCTGATTTCTCTTTATAATGAGCACTGACAGTGCTCTAATTTGCCAGCTCGTCAATTCTAATTAAAGCCATTGAGGAAGTGCACTGTCACTGTGCATTGAGAAGAATATTGCACAGTGAGAAGGGAGCTCGTACTGAGCACATTTTGGAATTGACACCTGAAACATGCTCAGTAGAGAAGGGACTAGCTCAGCCCCTGATATCGACATCACTGATGATGTTTTGTTTCAAGGTGGAGACAGAGGCTGAGGCAAGGATCGCAGCTTCTGACCCCCAGATGACATCCAATTTTAGTATCCATGCATGCAATGGGGATTCTTAGGCCATGTGCACACGATGCATTTTTCCTGCGGATCCGCAGCAGATTTTACCGCGCAGAAACGCTGCAGATCCGCAAAGTGATTTACAGCACAATGTAAATCAATGCAAAAAAAAAACGCTGTGCAGACGCTGCGTTTTTTTCCGCGCAGTTTTTGTGCGGTACAAAAAATGCAACATGTCACTTCTTTTGTGCGGTTTTCCACCTGCTCCATTCTCCAAATCCGCAGGGGGAAAACCGCAGTGGAAAACCGCACAAAAACCGCTGGAAAACCGCAATAAAAAAGGAAGAAATCCGCAGGAAAAATGCAGGTCATTTGACCTGCGGATTTCTTCAAATCTGCGCGGAAAAATCCGCAGGAGGAAAATCTATGTGTGTGTGGCGCCCCCAGGAGTATGGCCCGCCACAGTGGCTTTGCCTTCCTCCAGGGAGGGTGAGGTCATGCTTGGAAGCAGTGAAGGGTCTCTCTCGCAGTTAACCTATACATGCAACACAGTTCCACTCCAGGCCAGCAGGGGGGGACTCTGAACCGGAATAGAAGGGAGGAGTGCTCTCTGAGGGCCAAGAGGAAGGAGTGGTCAGTTAGTGTGAGGAGGGTGAAGTGTGCAGACGTGAGGAGAGAAGCTTGAGGTTGAGCGGAGGAAAGAGAGCTCCCTCACAGTGAGAGTGCATGTACTGGAGCCTGGTCTCCACGGTTGTATGGATACTAATGGTCCTGCAACAGACACCAGAGGAGTAGGAGGCTGTAAATGCCCTACTCCCATCTAAGACTCGGAGGCACAACAGCACGGAGTGAGCCAAGAGAGGAATAGCGGCTACAGCTGTCTGCCATACGAGGAGTGCTAGTAGAAGAGAATTAGGAGGAACTTCAGTGTAACTCAGTACTAGGAATACTTCACTCAAATAAGCGCTAAGAAGGAGACTGCACAGCCCATATGCTGAGAGAGAATCCCTGAGCTGCTTCCAGGCTAGCCTGCTCCTGTACCATCTGTAATCAGGACCCTGGACTGCATTTATCAAGTAAAGGTACAGAAATTGCACCCCGCTGTGTCTTTGTCTGCTTTCCTACCCTTCCGGCACTGCTACATCCCCGTGCCAACCGCATCTACCCTGCCCTGGGACTACAGCTTCACCTGTGGGGAGCTTTTACATCTTTGCTGCACCATACCATCAGTCCCAGTGGATCTGCATGCAGCGTCGGCTTAACATCTCACTTGCCGAACACCACAGGTGGCGTCACGAACTATTCCATTAACTACATTCCACCATTCAATCTTCCCTAATTCTTGGGCGCCCAGGGCCACGGACCGGGTCACCGCTGCTGTGACACATCCCGCCGACACCGGCCCGGTACCGAGTACCCCACAGCCCTGGGAGGGCGGCCCAACTTGGCGTCACGAACAGGATTACAGAGCCCGGTATACCCGGGTCCTGTGTGCCAGAAACTGTTGTGTGCTATAGACTGTGTGCAAAATTGGCGCCATCGCCACCATTATTCCGCTGATTGGCGCATGCGGGAAGAAAAAGGGGCAGGCCTTCGTGGGCGGAGCCTGCCACAGAGCGCGAAGAAGTGAAGTGCCACGCGGGAAGAGAGGACAGCGCGTGAGAAGGGGAGGAGCTGAGGCCTACAGCCCCGAGCATCGGGCCTGTGAAGCAGCCGCCAGTAAGCTCACTCAACCCCCGGCCATGGCTAACGTTAACTAGGGGTGGAGAGAATGTCTGTGCCAAGCAGCAATGCAGCGGCGGACGCCGCTGCCAACCCCTCAGCGCCACAAGGAGTAGCGCCCGCTGCAGCGGTCCCCATAATGCCGCTGTCTATGCCCTACCTTCGCGCGGCCTGGCTACCGCAGTACTCGGGTGAGTCACATACCCTGAGTGAATTTAAAGAGAGACTGTGCAGTTTGTTTAAAGTATACCCTCTGTCTGAATGCTAGAAAGTGAACATCCTTATTGGACAGTTACGGGTGCAGCACAGAGAGAAGTGAAAGCCTGGCAGGACACTGACAAAGAGACTGTTAAAAAGATTCTAGCCAAGCTGAGAAGCACCTTTCACACCCGCACTGCAGCGGAAATCAAGATGCGATTCTTTGGATGTAAGCAGAGAACACAGGACAGTATAAGGGACTATGCTCTTAACCTGCTGGAGGCGCGGCGAGCAGTTAAGCAAGTTGATCCTGACAGTGTGAAGGAGGAAGATAAACTGTTAAAGGAGCATTTCATTGAAGGACTCCTATCCAGTACCCACAGAGGACAGTTGCGCATCATAACCCTGCAAAACCCTGACCTGGACTTTGCTGATTTTAAGGACAGGGCTATTCGGGTCCTGCAGGAATCAATTGACAGCCGTCCAGCACCCCCTAGGCACCCAGCAATCACCTACCATCAGGAAGCGACATCTTTTCCTTCCATCCCTGTGGAGGCTGATGCACAGACTCTGAATAAAGATCCAACTGAGGAGCTGCGTCTTCAGGTCCAGGAGTTGACCAGGGGTATGGCTACACTTACTAAAAACCGTGCAGTCCCTGCAAGTGTCCTCCAAGGAGAAGATCCAGCTTGCTTCCAGTCCAGAGGATGTCCCGTGGCTCTGGAGGAGGAGAATCCCTCCAGTCCGAGGAAGGAACAACGACCGCTATAACCAGGACGGACGTCCCATCTGTCGTCGCTGCTACAAGGCAGGTCATCTTGCAAGATTTTGTCCTTTAAACGAGCAACCCCTAGGGCAGAGGGTCAATCCCCAGGAGTAAGACCACAAGGCCCAAGGAACTGGCAAGCCAAGTATGTTGGAGGGAGACCGGTCCTTCCTGTGGTGATTGACGGCATCCTCATGAACGCTTTGCTGGACACTGGCTTCCAGGTGACCACTATGCCTTATATCCTTTATAAGAGGTATTGGGCTGACTCTGAACTCACCCGTGGCCCAACTGATGAACTAACAGTAGTTGCCAGTAATGGTCAGTTTTTGCCACAAGTGGGATGTAAAAAAATTACTGTTAAAGTGGGGAGGGTGGAGTTAAAATCTCAAGGTCTGATAGTTGTGGATATTGATCGACGTGAATGTAATCCCATGATAACTCTTGGTATAAATGTAATTGAAAATTGTCTTTCCGAGGTTATTGTCTTGTTGCAACAGGTGGCTGAAACTGCTGGTTCCAGTGAACAACGAGTCCTGCAGAAGGAGATCAAGACCCTGATGCAAAGGCAGCAGATAGAACTCTCTGGTGGAGAAATTGGTAGTGTCAGAGTGAGTGATGCTTTCCCCATTGCAATACCCCCCAGATGTGAAATGTTGATTTGGTGTCGGGCAGCCATAGTCCTCAGAGGGAAAGATTACCAGGCATTGATAGAACCAGTATATTCTAATAGCAGGCCCACAGTCCTGACAGCCAGAGGGGTGGTTGATGTACGTAAAGGGAGAGTACCTGTACGCCTTTTGAATTGTGGGGAGGAGGAGGCTACAATACCTCGGTACGCCACAGTTGCTAAGCTGCTCACTGTTAATAACAACTCTTTGCAGGCAGCAGAGCCCTTGGTCTTATCCGATCAGGTGGAGGACAATGGCTCTGTGAAGCAGATGGAGGAGTGGTGCCAGCAACTGCAGGTGGGGACTGACTCTACACCTTCATACCAGATAAATGGGGTTTACAGAGTGACACAAGAATATGAGCAGGTATTCAGTAAACACCCACTAGATTTTGGGCAGGCAAAAGGGGTTCCACATCATATCCCCACTGGAGATCATCCACCCATTAAAGAAAGGTACCGGCCTATACCCCCAACACAATACCAATGTGCTAAAGGTATGTTGAGAGAGATGAAGGAAGCAGGGGTCATCAGAGACAGTTGCAGCCCCTGGGCAGCTCCGATAGTTTTTGTAAAGAAAAAGGATGGTACCATGAGAATGTGTGTTGATTACAGGAAAATTAACAGCATTACACATAAAGATGCCTACCCATTACCCAGAATTGAAGAGTCATTAGCTGCACTTAAAACTGCTAACTACTTTTCCACCTTGGATCTCACCAGTGGGTATTGGCAGGTTCCCGTGGCAGAGGCAGACAAGGAGAAAACAGCATTTACCACTCCAATGGGTCTCTGTGAGTTCAACTATATGCCATTCGGGCTCTGAACTGCCCCAGGAACATTTCAATGGCTGATGGAGTGCTGCCTGGGACACATGAACTTTGAGACAGTCCTGTTGTACCTTGATGATGTCATTGTTTTCTCCAAGACTTATGAAGACCATCTGGAGCACCTGACTGAAGTGTTTGAAGCCTTGTCCAATTTTGGCCTAAAGGTGAAGCCTTCCAAATGCCACCTCCTGAAGCCCAAGGTACAGTACCTCGGTCATGTAGTGAGTGCAGAAGGTGTGGCACCAGATCTGGACAAAGTCACAGTCATCCGGGACTGGCCAAAGCCCAGCAACCTCCATGAAGTACGCCAATTCCTCGGGTTGGTAGGCTACTACCGAAGGTTCATCAAAGGCTTCACTGAAATAGCCACTCCTATGCAAAATCTTCTGGTGGGGCAGTCCAAGAAAGCCAAACAGAAGAATTCCACATTTGAATGGACTGAGGAGTTGGAGAGGTCCTTCACCCGACTGAAGATGGCTCTCACAGGAGATGAAGTACTGGCCTACCCAGATTATGACAAAACATTTGTGTTGTATACGAATGCCAGCAACGTGGGACTGGGAGCAGTACTGTCGCAGGTACAGAATGGCAAGGAAAGAGTGATCTCCTACGCCAGCAGGAAGCTGAGTCCCACTGAAAGGAACCCAGACAACTACAGTTCCTTCAAGCTGGAGTTCCTCGCCATAGTCTGGGCTGTGACTGAAAGGTTCAAGCATTACCTAGCTTCAGCCAAGTTTACCATCTTCACGGACAACAACCCGTTGACTCACTTGGACACTGCAAAACTAGGTGCACTGGAACAGCGATGGATGGCTCGGCTGTCTAACTATGAGTTTACCATCAAGTACCAGGCAGGGCTCAAGAATGCCAATGCTGATGCGCTATCCAGAATGCCGAATCTGCCAGATGCAGGAGAAGACCCTGAGGCTCTTGAAGAAATAGAGTTGCCTCCCTTCCACCAGCCACTTGCGGCCCAACGTGCTCAAGGAGTGAGAAACAGACGGTCTGGCTTGAAAGAGGTCACCCTAAATCCATTACCCCATCATGACTGGGCAGAAACTCAGGATAATGACCCCGCAGTCCGTCTGATGAAGGAGCTACTGTCACAAGAAGACTCACGCCCAGAGTCGAATGCTCCTGAAGAAACCCAGCAGTTGTGGAAGGAAAGAGGTCAGCTCTTCATTTATGAAAGAAAGCTGTGTCGGAGGAGTATCAATGCCCGCACTCATGAGCTGGTTTGCCAGGTGATAGTCTCAAAGAGAGAGGCATCAATGGTCCTGGAAGCATACCACAATGGAGCTGGACACTTCGGATGGAAGAAGTTGGAAGCATTGCTCCGGGAGAGGTTCTACTGGGCTGGTATGAGGAAAGCCATTGAGAAGTGGTGCCGGGAGTGTGGACAATGTAACCTGTGCAGAAAGGATCGAGACAGCCAGAGAGCTCATCTGCAGCCAATAGTGACCAAGTAGCCACTCGAGTTGGTTGCCCTGGACCATGTGAAGCTGGTTCCAAGCCGGTCAGGCTACATCTATGCTCTTACCATTGTGGACCACTACCCAAGATTCATGGTAGTTGTGCCTGTCAAAGATCAAACAGCCAGGACAGCAGCCAGAGCCTTTCAACAGCACTTCTGTAGACCACATGAATATCCTGAGCGAGTGCTTACAGATCAAGGTCCCGCCTTTGAGGCAGAAGTGTTCCAGGAATTCTGTAACTTGTATGGTTGTAAGAAGATCCGGACAACACCGTATCACCCACAGACCAATGGAATGTGTGAGAAGATGAACCAGGTAGTGATTGACCTACTGAAGACCTTGCCTTTGGAGGAGAGGAATCTGTGGCCAGAAAAGTTGCCAGATCTGGTGGACCTCTACAACCACATTCCTGTGAATTCCACCAACTGTATTCCAGCCTACCTAATGAGAGCTGTTGTGAGTTCATTTTCCCCTCCGTCACTGAGGCCTGGTGAACTCCCTATTCCAGTGAAGGAAGGTAGTGAGCCTGATTATCAGGCACCTGGGACTAATGAAGACGATTGGCTGAGTGGAGTCACTGACTGGATTTAAGGCAGCCTACGCCCTTTCTGCCCTGCGGGTGATTCTCTGTGGACTCTTGGACACCAGTCTGATTCCTGCTCTCCTAAAGCTAAGTTTTCTGTTTTGCCTTTTGCATCTAAGATTTGTTTTTGTTTTTCTTGCTTTTTGGATTCTGCCACTCCCTGCTGGAGTGTGCAGTGTTCCTAGAGCTCTGTCTTCTGAAAGTACCTGAGTGCTGATTTAGTTTTTGAAGCTTAGTTGCTTCAGGGCCATTTTTATATCAGCTTGTTGGCTTTTGTCTCTGTTAGGGTTTTGGCAGATTGCAGACAGCAGCCTTCCTATCCGTTCCTATCTAGGTAGTTTTTGGGCCCCGTCTTTGCTCAGCCTGTCTTTCTGTCTGTGTAAGTGTTTTCATCTTGCTTCACCGTCATTATATGTGGGGGGCTGCCTTTTGCTTTGGGGTCTGCTCTGGGGCAGTTAGATTTCCCCTTTCCTTCTTTAGGCCTATGTATCTCTCCGGCTGTGATCGAGGGGTCTAGGTCATCGTAGGAACCCCCCACGGCTACTGCTAGTTGTGTTGATAGGTTTAGGGGTCTGCAATCTGATAGTTGCCAACTTCTCTGGTTTTCAGGACTAGCTAGCATTTCTGTTTTTGTCTCCTACGGTGACTCAATCATAACAGAATCACCCGCCCAACCGCAGATCCTGGGGTACTCAATAGCAGGAAAGAATTGTGTTTAAAAAAAAAAAAAAAAAAGTGTGTGTATATTCTTTCCTCTATATCTCTGAGGCCGTAGGGGGAATTTTTTTTTTCTCTCAATGGAGATAAAGCAAGTGTCTGATCGTGTGGAGCAGCTCGCTGCTGAAGTGCGAGGAATTTCTGCCTATCTTGCTCGTTCACATGCTGTTGAACCAAAGATCCCCACACCTGATGTATTTTTTGGGGATCGATCTAAATTTTTGAGTTTCAAAAATAATTGTAAATTATTTTTTGCTTTGAAGCCTAACTCGTCAGGGAGCCCCGCGCAGCAGGTTAAAATTGTCATCTCTTTGCTGCGCGGCGATCCCCAGGATTGGGCGTTTTCTTTGAATCCAGATGACCCTATTCTGACTAAGGTGAACGCATTTTTTCAAGCCTTGGGGTTGCTGTACGACGAACCTAATGCTATTGATCAGGCTGAAAAGACCCTGTTAGCATTGAACCAGGGTCGAGAATCTGCAGAGTTGTACTGTCAAAAGTTCCGAAAGTGGGCGGTCCTTACTACCTGGAATGATAGTGCCTTGGCTGCTCTCTTTCGGAAGGGTTTGTCAGAAGCCGTAAAAGATACTATGGTGGGATTTCCTGTTCCCTCTGGTCTGGACGATTCTATGTCTTTAGCCATTCAGGTTGATCTGCGTTTACGTGAACGCAGGATTACACGAGAGGTGTTGCCACCGGTTGAACAGACGTCTGAACCTATGCAATGTGATAGAGTTTTGTCTAAGGCGCAACGTCAGGAATTCAGAAGGCGTAATAAGCTGTGTTTTTTCTGTGGAGATGCCTCACATGTTATTTTTGTTTGTCCTAAACGTGAGAAACGCTTTGCACACACGTTTTCTGTTGGTGGGGTTCAGCCTAAGTTTCTTTTGGCGATTACTCTGATCTGTTCCCTGTCCACATTTTCCGCCAAGGCTTTTGTGGATTCGGGAGCAGTGCTAAACCTAATGGACTTGGATTTTGCTAAACGTTGTGGATTTCCGTTGACACCTCTGCAGATGCCTATCCCTTTGAGGGGGATTGATGCTACCCCTCTGGCTAAAAATAAACCTCAGTTTTGGACCCAGTTGATCATGCGGGTCGCTCCAGACCACCAAGAAAATTGCAGATTTTTGGTGTTGCATGGTCTGCATGATGCCGTTGTTCTGGGGTTTCCCTGGTTGCAGATTCATAATCCAGTTTTGGATTGGAAGTCTGTGTCTGTGGTGAGTTGGGGTTGCCGGTGTACCTTTAGTGAGGCTCCATTTTTTTCCACCTCTCCTCAGTCGCATGAGGTTCCTGACTATTTGGCGGACTACTATGATGTATTTAGTGAGAATGAGTCTGCGTCCTTGCCTCCTCATAGGAGTTATGACTGTGCAATTGAACTAAACCCGGGGTGTAAATTTCCTAAGGGTCGGCTCTTCAATTTATCTGTACCCGAGCATGAGGCTATGCGGTCCTATATTAAGGAGGCGTTGGAGAAGGGTCATATTAGACCATCCTCTTCACCCTTAGGTGCCGGGTTTTTTTTTGTGGTCAAGAAGGATGGTTCTTTAAGGCCTTGTATTGATTATCGTGCCCTCAATAAAATTACTATTAAATATCAGTATCCATTACCCCTGATTTCGGATCTATTCTCTAGAGTCAGAGGTGCTTGCTGGTTTACCAAGCTTGACCTCAGGGGGGCGTATAATCTTATCCGCATTAAGCAGGGGGATGAATGGAAGATGGCGTTTAATACTCCGGAGAGACATTTTGAGTACCTGGTGATGCCTTTTGGGCTCACTAATGCCCCTTCTGTCTTCCAGTGCTTCATGAACGATATTTTCCGAGACTTTGTCGATAAATTTTTGATTATCTATCTGGATGATATTTTGATCTTCTCCAAGGATTGGGATTCTCATGTGGAACATATTCGGACTGTGTTCCGGATCTTGAGAGAGAATTCTCTGTATGTCAAAGGATCAAAATGCCTTTTTGGAGTACAGAGAATTTCTTTTTTGGGATTTATTTTGTCTCCGTCAACTATTGAGATGGACCCGGCCAAGGTACAGGCCATTTATGATTGGGTTCAGCCCACTTCTTTGAAGGCCCTCCAGAAGTTTTTGGGTTTTGCTAATTTTTATCGGAAATTTATAGCAAAATTTTCTAGTATTGCCAAACCATTGACTGACCTGACCAGGAAGGGTACGGGTGTGTTTAATTGGTCTCCGGAGGCGGTTGCTTCCTTTCAGGAGCTGAAGCGTATTTACCTCCGCCCCGGTTCTGCGGCAACCTGATGTCTCACTCCCGTTCCAGGTAGAGGTGGATGCTTCTGAGATTGGTGCAGGAGCGGTGTTGTCCCAAAAGGATCCGGTAACATCTAAAATGAATCCCTGTGCTTTCTTTTCCCGTAAGTTCTCTTCATCTGAACGTAACTATGATGTGGGGAATCGGGAACTGTTGGCCATGAAATGGGCATTTGAGGAGTGGAGACATTGGTTGGAGGGAGCCAAACATCAAGTTGTGGTCCTCACTGACCACAAAAATTTGATTTACCTAGAGTCGGCTAAACGCTTGAACCCTAGACAGGCTAGGTGGGCCTTGTTTTTTACACGTTTTGATTTTGTGGTCTCTTTCCTTCCTGGAACTAAGAATGTCAAGGCTGACGCCCTCTCTAGGAGTTTCTTTGCTGATTCTCCTGTGGTGACAAAGGCTGCCACCATCTTAGGCGAAGGGGTAGTTCTTTCTGCCATCTTCCTCTGAGTTGGTGCTTCTGTTTTTTCAACAGGTGGTTCGCTTGCACGGGATTCCTGAGAACATTGTATCTGACAGAGGAGTTCAATTTGTGTCTAAATTTTGGAGGACGTTCTGTTCCAAGTTGGGAATTCAGTTGTCCTTCTCCTCTGCTTTTCACCCTCAGACCAATGGGCAGACAGAGAGAACAAACCAGACCTTGGAGTCGTATTTGAGATGTTTTATTTCCGCTGATCAGGATGATTGGGTTTCATTTTTGCCCTTGGCCGAATTTGCTTTAAATAATAGAGCTAGTTCTGCCACTTTGATGTCACCTTTTTTTTGTAACTTTGGTTTTCACCCTCGATTTTCTTCAGCGCAGGTGGAGCCTTCTGCCTGCCCAGGTGTTGACACTGTGGTGGAGAGAATGCACCAGATCTGGGACCAAGTGGTGGATAAGTTATCTCTCTCCCAGGAAAAGGCCCAGCGGTTTTCCAATCGACATAGGACCATTGGTCCCCAGTTTAAGATTGGTGATATGGTGTGGTTATCATCAAAAAATATTGCTATGAAGGTGGCTTCTCCTAAGTTTAAGACTAGATTTATTGGACCTTACAAGATTTTGGAGATTATTAATCCGGTCTCTTTTCGTTTGGCTCTTCCTGTCACATTTAAGATCCATAATGTGTTCCATAAGTCCTTGTTGAAGAGGTTTGTTGAGCCAGTTGTGCCTGAGGTGGCACCTCCGGACCCTGTATTGGTTGAAGGTGACTTGGAATATGAGGTAGAGAAAATTCTGGATTCCCGTCTGGCTAGACGGAGACTCCAGTATTTGGTTAAGTGGAAGGGTTATGGTCAGGAGGATAATTCCTGGGTCTCTGCCTCTGATATTCATGCCAAAAGATTGGTGCGTGCCTTTCATCGGGCTCACCCTGATCGCCCTGGTAGCGTTGTTGAGGGTTCGGTGACCCCTCCTCAAGGGGGGGTACTGTTGTGAGTTCATTTTCCCCTCCGTCACTGAGGCCTGGTGAACTCCCTATTCTAGTGAAGGAAGGTAGTGAGCCTGATTATCAGGCACCTGGGACTAATGAAGACGATTGGCTGAGTGGAGTCACTGACTGGATTTAAGGCAGCCTACGCCCTTTCTCCCCCGGGGGAGATTCTGTGGGGTCTTGGACACCAGTCTGATTCCTGCTCTCCTAAAGCTAAGTTTTCTGTTTTGCCTTTTGCATCTAAGATTTGTTTTTGTTTTTCTTGCTTTTTGGATTCTGCCACTCCCTGCTGGAGTGTGCAGTGTTCCTAGAGCTCTGTCTTCTGAAAGTACCTGAGTGCTGATTTAGTTTTTGAAGCTTAGTTACTTCAGGGCCATTTTTATATCAGCTTGTTGGCTTTTGTCTCTGTTAGGGTTTTGGCAGATTGCAGACAGCAGCCTTCCTATCCGTTCCTATCTAGGTAGTTTTTGGGCCCCGTCTTTGCTCAGCCTGTCTTTCTGTCTGTGTAAGTTTTTTCATCTTGCTTCACCGTCATTATATGTGGGGGGCTGCCTTTTGCTTTGGGGTCTGCTCTGGGGCAGTTAGATTTCCCCTTTCCTTCTTTAGGCCTATGTATCTCTCCGGCTGTGATCGAGGGGTCTAGGTCATCGTAGGAACCCCCCACGGCTACTGCTAGTTGTGTTGATAGGTTCAGGGGTCTGCAATCTGATAGTTGCCAACTTCTCTGGTTTTCAGGACTAGCTAGCATTTCTGTTTTTGTCTCCTACGGTGACTCAATCATAACAGAGAGCAAGGCCTGGGAAACTGCCTATTGATTTGGACATGGGAGTCCTGACACCTGAAGTAACGTCACCAGATGCTGACTGGGATACAGAGAGGCAGCAACAGTACAGAAGAGTACAAGAATGTGTGGAAAAGAGTTTAGCTCAGGCAAGACAAAAGCAAGAAAGGCACTACAATCAGCATGCACCTGCAGTTCCCTTGTCACCAGGAGAACAAGTCCTCAAGAGGAAAAGAAGACTGCATAATCTGGATGATCAATGGGAAACTGAACCTTATACCATTCTGCCCTCAAATTTTGACAATACCAAGGTGTGTCTTATTAGCAAAGATGGAGGAGAAACCTCAGCAGCAATATCAAGGGATCATTTGAAATTATGTTCTGACCAGTTAAGAGAAAGAGTGTAAGAACAAGATAACATCCAACCCATAGAGGAAGAGAAGGTCAGCACCATACTTGGAGAATTCCCTGCTAATTGGACTAAAGTAAATGATGCAATAGTGGTGCCAGTGTTGACCTTTCCCCAATTGGTAGCACAGGAAGTGACTCAAGAAAATCCTGAAGATCAGGAAAATCAGGCAGCAGATGCCACACCAGCAGTGGAGCCGGAGAACCCTCGCCCTGCCAGAGGTGGACCTGTTATGCCCATGGTGAGTCTAAGAGTTCACAGACAATCTAGTATCCCTGTGTTACATAGAACCACCAGTAGTGTATCCAGTATGTCACACACCACACCAGTATTACGCAGGTCTACCCGTACTACACAAGGTATACCACCCATCAGATATCGTAACTAGCTAAGTTTATGTAAATGTTGAAATTGTGTATATATGTAACTGTTTTCAAGTTTTGTGCCTTTGTGTAAGAGTTTCCTGTAGGCACAAAACTTGAATTTTCCAGTTTGTTTTATGGACATTGTACCACAGGACTTGTGTGTCACCAACTTGTATATAGATCACCATTTGTCCAGGAATGGACCATGGACATTGATGCTTGGACTTGTCATCATAGGACTGTCTTTGGAGCTTGTGGTTTTTGTAAATTTTTCCCTTTTTACAAATCTTGTAAAATTATAATTGTTCACATTGTCTGTTTATATGTTTTTCATGTTTTGTTCAGCCCAGGAGTGCTGATTTGCACTAGGGAGAAATGTGGCGCCCCCAGGAGTATGGCCCGCCACAGTGGCTTTGCCTTCCTCCAGGAAAGGTGAGGTCATGCTTGGAAGCAGTGAAGGGTCTCTCTCGCAGTTAACCTATACATGCAACACAGTTCCACTCCAGGCCAGCAGGAGGGAGTCTGAACTGGAATTGAAGGGAGGAGTGTTCTCTGAGGGCCAAGAGGAAGGAGTGGTCAGTTAGTGTGAGGAGGGTGAAGTGTGCAGACGTGTGGAGAGAAGCTTGAGGTTGAGCGGAGGAAAGAGAGCTCCCTCACAGTGAGAGCGCATGAACTGGAGCCTGGTCTCCACGGTTGTATGGATACTAATGGTCCTGCAACAGACACCAGAGGAGTAGGAGGCTGTAAATGCCCCACTCCCATCTAAGACTTCGAGGCACAACAGCACAGAGTGAGCCAAGAGAGGAATAGCGGCTACAGCTGTCTGCCATACGAGGAGTGCTAGTAGAAGAGAATTAGGAGGAACTTCAGTGTAACTCAGTACTAGGAGTACTTCACTCAAATAGGCGCTAAGAAGGAGACTGCACAGCCCATCTGCTGAGAGAGAATCCCTGAGCTGCTTCCAGGCTAGCCTGCTCCTGTATCATCTGTACTCAGGACCCTGGACTGCATTTATCAAGTAAAGGTACAGAAATTGCACCCCGCTGTGTCTTTGTCTGCTTCCTACCCTTCCGGCACTGCTACATCCCCGTGCCAACCGCATCTACACTGCCCTGGGACTACAGCTTCACCTGTGGGGAGCTTTTACATCTTTGCTGCACCATACCATCAGTCCCAGTGGATCTGCATGCAGCGTCGGCTTAACATCTCACTTGCTGAACACCACAGGTGGCGTCACAAACTATTCCATTAACTACATTCCACCATTCAATCACCCCTAATACTTGGGCGCCCAGGGCCACGGACCGGGTCACCGCTGCTGTGACACATCCTGCCGACACCGGCCCGGTACCGAGTACCCCACAGCCCTGGGAGGGCGACCCATGTACACTTAGCCTAAAATCTTCCAAACATAAATAGGTAAAAAAAAAAAAAAAATTATAGTTATGGGTTAATTGAATTCATGTGTCAGTAATGATTTAATTTACTTTTGATGGAGACTGCTTTTTTATCACTATACAGAGAGGAACATTGGTTTTGCCTTAGGCTGCATTCACGCATTCCTGTTTTACGGTCCCCGCATAGACCACAATGGCTGCCCGTCTAATCATAAGCTTATATGTGACTGTTGATTTAAGTCAGGAGACCACGAGTTGGTCTTGGCATTGGAATCCATACCCAGATAATGACACACGGTAAGACACTGAAACAATATACAAAGTTGAAAGAGTTAAACTTGGGATTTGTTCATATTTACCAATTATCTAACTTCACATATTTTCCTTTTTTTTCCATTTTCTCGCGGGTAGGAAAAGTGCTGCGCGTCATTTTAATGACCAACACTGCGGTGTTACAATGTAGCAGAGGACAGCTTACAGGGCTCATCAGACTTTTCCAGTGACAAACAACAAGAAAAACAAGGTCTACCAATGAGTCACTGTCTTAAGGAAAATTCCACCTTATACTAAAGAGAGAACTGAACTCTGAGATCATATGTGGAAACTGAAGGTTGCAGCAGTGATACAGACAATTGTACTGCAAGCCTTCCGCAAGGCCACGGTGGAGAATGGAGACGGCGCACTGACTGTGAAGGACCTCTGCTGAAATTGCACTCAGAGGACCCCGGCTAAGTAGTATTTGATTGCAGGGGATGACAATGTAATATTCCATCCAAAGCTGCATTAACCTTTTAGCTTGTGACGGGAGTTTAATAGAACACATACTTTCATAAACTTTGTATAGTGCTGCATGGTCTTCAGAGGGATTCTACATGGTAATCGCAATAATCAGCATCTCCAGTTGAGTAGACACATAGACTTCTGCCGTTAATTAATATTATTACATCCAGGGTCATGACAATGTATCTTGGTGCCCTAAGCAGATGAAGCAGATGAAGCTGACAGCGTCCCCCGATGAACCCTCTGCAGCCAAGTAAAGGAATGAGTCACAGACTAAGGTTAAAGGTACCCTAAAGTAGGGGGAGGCCCTTTCTTTTTAACCAAAATTACCGTTAAAAAGTTAAAAAAAAGTGATGTCCTTTAGATGTGAGAATGTGAGAGTGCATCTTCAATGTTAGGTCTGGAATAATTCATTGTTTGTGGACCATTTATACAGTACGAGGGATAAATACTAGTGATACTTATTCCAGACCTACTATATTCTATATGTCAGATACAAAGACTATTATGGAAATGATTATACTTTGCTATAATGGGGGCTGTTTGGTTTCTAGCAATTGGCAGAAGCCCTAGTGGAAACTAAACAGACCCCATTATAGATAAAGGGATACGGATACGTATGATTGTTTATAAAGAGGCACTACCATCAAAATGTTTAACTTCTTAAAGCCACATTCACATCTTCAGTATTTGGTCAGTATTTTACATCAGTATTTGTAAGCCAAAACCAGGAGTGGGTGACAAATAGAGAAGTGGTGACGTGTTTCTCTTGTACTTTTCCTGAGTGGTCATCCACTGGTTTTGGCTACAAATACTGAGGTAAAATACTGATCAAATACTGAACGTGTGAATGTGGCCAAAGAGGATGTCCGGGACTTTCTGAAAAAAATGTGCCTAAGCACTAACAGGTGGGTAGTTGCTAGTTATTTGCCTATTGTGCCCGATGCCGTTCTTCTCCGGCACAGAGCGGTCACAGACAGCTCCTGATAAAAAAAAAATCAGCTGCCTCTGCTGACGTCACGTCCACAGAGTGGTGGATTCTTTTCCGCTCCACTCTGTTAACTGGGTGGAACAGTTAGGCAGCGGGAATCCAGCTGTCAACCAAAATGGCATTGTAAATCCCGCCCCATTAAATAATGGGTTAGTGCACAGGCACATTTTTCAGAAACTCCCAGATATCCCTTTTAACCGCTTCCTGACCACCGATGGTAGATAAGCGTCAACGCTTGCTGGGTTTTGTGCAACGCCGACGTTTGTCTACGGTCGGCGGTTTGTTGCCCCGTGAGACCCCCACATAACTTATAATACAGGAATCCCTGCGCACATCCTCCTGTGACCCCCGACCTTTTTTTTTGAGTGTCTTACACAATTTCTTACACTATTTTCCTGAACCACCATCTGTGACTCACCTCATCCATCCGTCTGCTAAAAATTTTGGTCTTTTTAGCCCTAAATTCTATTTTTTTTTTCCTAGATGTCACTGTACTTATATACAGCACTATTTAGCAAAAAAAAAAATACAGGCTACACATTTTTCGGTGTGGTCTCTCCGTGCCAGCTGATATCTGTGCGTGCTCAAAGTTTGGCCAGTTTAGGCTGGTTTTCCTTTTATTTCCTGGGTGTCAATGTACTTCTATACAGCACTATTTAGCAAAAAAATAAAAAAATACAGGCCACACATTTGTCGTAGTGGTATCTCCGTGCTAGCTGATATCTGTGCGTGCTCAAAGTTTGGCCAGTTTAGGCTGGTTTCCTTTTTTTGTCCTGGGTGTAACAGTACCTATACAGCACTAGCCTAAAAATAAAATAAACAGGCCACACATTTGTCATAGTGGAATCGCCGTGCTAGCTGATATCTGTGCGGGCTCAAAGTTAGGCCAGTTTAGGCCGGTTTTCCCTTTTTTGTCCTGGGTGTCACAGTACTTATCTACAGTACTAGTTAGCCCAAAAATAAAAAAACAGGCCACACATTTGTCGTAGTGGTATCACCGTGCAGCTGATATCTGTGCGTGCTCAAAGTTTGGCCAGTTTAGGCCGGTTTTCCTTTTTTTGTCCTGAGTGTCACAGTACTTATATACAGCACTAGTTAGCCCAAAAATAAAAAAACAGGCCACACATTTGTCGTAGTGGTATCACCGTGCAGCTGATATGTGTGCATGCTCAAAGTTTGGCCAGTTTAGGCCGGTTTTCCTTTTTTGTACTGGGTATCACAGTACTTACATACAGCACTAGTTACCCCAAAAATAAAAAAAAACAGGCTACACATTTGTCGTAGTGGTATCTCCCTAATAGGCCTCATTTATCATTGCCAAAAATGTAGCCATTTTTGGCCTACACATTGTATGTTTTTTGCAGTCTGTTAACGTACTTATTAAATCTGATAAGGCAAAACACATTTTTACATAAAGTCCAGATAGGAAAAAGTGTGGTTTTCCAGCACATGTATCACATACAAGTTGCCTCCCAAGTCACCCTTTTGTAGTGAATGTGTATAATATTCTAGTCCATTTACAATGAGCAAGGCGTGGGGAAGTGGACATGATGGTGATGGTGCAGGCTGAGGCCGTGGGCAAGCTGAAATTGGCCCACCTAAAAATACCCACTTCTTCTCGCTGGACCTTAGTGTCTGAAGTCCTAGGGGACCGCAGCAAGACAGCACTATTGAAGACCGAGCAGTGTGAAAAGGTTGTTGGTTGGATAGCGGATAATACTTCCAGTTACTTATCCACCACCGCCAGTACCCTGTCTTCAACATGGTCAAGTCACAGTAGCCGTGAATCTGGACCGCATATTCCTTACCCTGATCCTCCTTCCTCCCACCATGCTGAGTGATCTGAGACAACTGATCCCACACTTGGACATTCCGAAGAGCTGTTCAGTTTTCTATTTGGAGATTCGTGCCTCTCGCCCGGTCCACTTGAAGCGGGGCAAGATGATATTCCATGCAGCGATGCAGAAATCTTTGAGCAACCACGGTCACAAGAGGTGGATGAGACAAAATTGCCGGAAAGTCAGGAGGAGGACCAGGGTGGGGAAGTGAAAGATGAGGTGGTGGATGATCTAGTAACAGACCCAACCTGGCAGGAGGACATCCAGAGGAAGGACAGCAGCACATAGGGGGAGGTAGGCGTCATACCACTTCAGGCAGGAAGAAGCAGTGTGGTGGCTGCAGACAGAAGGCATGCAACCGTTCCCCATATCACCAACCTGACGGAAGTTGCCAGTCCAACTGTTAGGTCTTCCCGAGTCTGGTTATTTTTTAGAGACTCTGCCGATAACCTCAAACAGGCCATTTGCAACAACTGTCATGCCAGCATCAGCAGGGGTAGCAAAACTACCAGCCTTACCACCACCAGCATGATCAGGCACAAGGCAGCAAAGCACCTGACTTTGTGGGCCCACCCCATGCTCCAGGAACAGTGTCTGTGGGTGACATCACAGATTCTTCCAGTGTTGTGCATGCAAGCCAATCCTCTTTCCACAGTGCATGTGAAGATGCCCTGCACCTGTCATTGCCCACAGTCAAATAGCACCATCATCAAGCATGTCCACGTCTTTGTCCCAACGCAGCCTTCAGTTGTCCATACTCCAGTCATTGGAACGTAAGTGTAAATATGCAGCCAACGCCCCACAGGCCACAGTACTCAATTCTCACAGTACTCGGTCCCCAGCCGCCACTATTTCTCCCGCTGTGCCGTCCCGGCATTAAACAAGCTCGTGTCCCACATTACCAGTGTCCTCAACAATGCAGTTACTGGGAAAGTACACCTAACCATGGACATGTGGACAAGTGCTTGTGGCCAGGGACGGTACATCTCCTTGATGGCACACTGGGTTAACATAGTGGAAGCCAGGACCCAGTCAGACCTTGGGATGGAACACGTCCTCCCGATGCCAAGGATTGTGGGCCCTACATCAATCAAGGTTGCCCCCCATGTATACAACTCCTGCAGCTCCTCCTCCTCTTCAGCCTCCATGTCCAAAATGAGCACATGAGTCACAAACTGGAAGCACTGCAGCACTGCCAAAGCAAAGCGGCAACAGGCTGTGCTGAAGCTAATTTGCTTAGCTGACAAACCGCACAATGCTGAAGAGTTGTTGACAGCTCTGAAAGAGCAGGCAGATGTGTGGTTGACACCGCTGAATCTCCAGCCAGGCATGTTTGTGTGTGACAATGGCAGGAACCTGGTGGCGGCTCTGAGGCGAGGGAAACTGACACACGTACCATGCCTGGCCCATGTGCTGAACCTCGTTGTTCAATGTTTTCTAAAAGGTTTTCCGGAGCTGCTGGTTAAAGTACGTCACCTGTGTGCACATTTTAGATAGTCAGCTACAGCTTCAGCCGCCCTTGCCGTGCTTCAGCAGCGATTGCAAATTCCGGCTCACCGACTAGTGTGTGATGTCCCCATGCATTGGAACACTACACTGCATATGTTAGAAAGGATTTGTGAGCAGAAGCGGGCAGTTGTTGAATACCAGCATCAACAAGGCCGTCGTTTTTCAGGTTTGAATCCACACATAAGACCTCAGGAGTGAATATGGATGTCAGACATATGTAGCATCCTCCAAAACTTTGAGGGGTGCACCAAAATGGTGAGCGGTGATGACTCCATAATTAGCGTCACTATCCCACTCATCTGCATTCTGAAAAGCTCTCTGCTCACAATGAAAGAGAATGCATTGCAGGCGGAGCATGCGGACATGGATCAAGGAACCATAAGGGTGATTACACACAGCCCAGCCTCATGTCAGCTCAATGTGGATTGATTGACGATGAGGAAGAGGAGGAGTAAGAACAGGAGCTACTTTCATGCGCTATAGACGAGACTACAACCACAACTGTCATACCGTCTGTTCAGCATGGATGGCCTGAGGACAGGGAAGAAGAAGAGGAGGAGGACACCTTGGTCAGTCGTCCTGTTGGTGAGGACACGGAAGGCTTGCCTGCTACCAGCCTGGGACGCATAGCTGACTTTATGTTGCGCTGCCTTTACCGTGACCCTCGTATTGTCAAAATATTGGGTACCAGTCATTACTGGCTAGTGACACTTTTAGACCCACGCTACAAGGATAACTTTAAATCTCTTGTTCCAGAGGCAGACAGGTATACCAAAATGGTGCAGTACCATAGGGCCATTGTTGCAGAATTATTAAAAAAATTCCCATCTCAAAACGCTGGCAGCAGAGATAACAGTTCGTTGGCCATCCAAGGAGGACAGGCGAGACAGACACAAGTCCACTCCAGCAGAGGCAGGGGAACACTGGCAAAGTTCTGGGACAGTTTTCTAAGACCCTCCTATCGCCCATGCACTGAGGCATGGGGTAATCTCACAAGGAATGCAATGTTTTCTAAGATGCTGAGGGAGTACCTTGCTGACCATACCAATGTCCTTCGTGATTCCTCTGTGCCTTTTAATTATTGGGTATCCAAGCTGGACACATGGCATGAGCTGGCTCTATGCCTTGGAGGTTCTGGCCTGCCCTGCTGCTAGCGTTTTGTCCGAGCGGGTTTTTAGTGCTGCTGGTGGCATTAACACACATAAGCGCATTCGCCTTTCTACGGAAAATGCAGACAGGCTGACTCTTATAAAAATGAACAAGGGATGGAATGGGCCTGACTTCTCGACACAACCAAATGATGACAGCGAAGAATCATCTCCAATGTAGTGTCTTTTTGGGAGGTGTATTCCCATGCACCTCTTCACAACAAAACATGGGTATACGCTTCTGATTTTGGCTATTTGGTGTCCTCCTCCTGCTTCTCCTCATCCTCACCGTCCACCACCACTTGAACACCAGGATGAACATATTCAGTCATGCCCCGGCCAAGCTATGTTTTGGCAAGGGTGTTATGATGCCTGTCACCAAAATACAAAAAATATGTGCACCCAACAGGGGAAATGTTTGCCAGCCAATAGACTAAGCGTATAAGCATTCCAAGTCTATGGGACCCGCTCCTATAAATTGGGCCTATTTTTTACTCAGGCCTTCCTCCACACCTCATCATCCACCCCCACTAGATCAACAGGGTTATCGTGCTCTGTGCTGCTACAGCCAGGGTTGAATTCCTAACAAGGGTGGGTGGTTATGCTGGGCGTAAAATACTTGTTCTGGAAAAGGTTGAGGTGTAACCCACAGGGGAAATGTTTGACAGCCCATACACTAAGTGTATGGGCATTCCAAGTCTAGGAGACCCGCTCCTTTAAATTGGGCATAGTTTTTAATCAGGCTTTCCACCAAGTCTCATCATCTGCCGCCACTAGATCCACAGGGTTAACGTGTTCCATGCTGCTACAGCCAGGGTCGAATTCTGAACAACGGTGGGTGGTTATGCTGGGCGTAAAATACTTGTTGTGAAACAGGTTGAGGTGTACCCCACAGGGGAAATGTTTAACAGCCCATACACTTAGTGTATGGGCATTCAAAGTCTATGAGTCTCACTCCTAGAAATTGGGCCGAGTTTTTAATCAGGCTTTCCTCCAAGTCTCATCATCCACCGCCACTAGATCAAAAGGCTTTACGTGTTCCGCGCAGCTACATCCAGTGTCGAATTATTAATAAGGGTGGGTGGTTATGCTGTGTGTAAAATACTTGTTCTGAAGAAGGTTGAGGTGTACCTCACAGGAGAATAGTTTGACAACCCATACAATGGCATTCCCAGTCTAGGAGACCCGCTCCTTTAAATTGGGCATAGTTGTTAATCAGGCTTTCCTCTACGTCTCACCATCCGCCACCACTAGATCACCAGAGTTAATGTGTTACAAGCTGCTACAGCCAGTGTCGAAATCCTAACAAGGGTGAGGGGCTTTGCTGGGCGTTAAATACTTGTTATGGAAAAGGTTGAGATGTACCCCACAGGGGAAAATGTTTATCAGCCCAACACACTTAGGTTATGTGCACACATATGCAGAAAATTTCTGCATAAAAACAGGACTCCTTCCCAGAAAACGGGCGTTTTTTCTGCGCGTTTTGCCGCGATTTTTGCACATTTTTTCCTCACATCCCCAGACACATAGAAAATAGCCAGAAATGCGGAATTTACCGCAAAATTAATGAGCATGCTGCGTTTTTTACCGCAAAGTGTTTTTTTACGGTAAAAAAACGCATCAATATGCACAAAAAGTGCAAAATGCATTAAAATGAATGAGAAGCTTCTTTTAAGCGGATTTTTTTGGTAAATCCGCGGGAAAAACACGAAAAAAAAATGCAACGTGTGAACACAGCCTTAGTGTATGGCCATTACAAGTCTAGGAGACCCGCTCTTTTTTAATAGGACATTTTTTGCTAAGAGACCCTCCTACATGTTTCTTCCAAGGGGGGGATTGGGATTATTGGGGTGCATATGACTTGGTAGCAGGGCAGGCCTTGCAGTCAATGCTTAAGAAAACAGAATGGGAGAACAAAATTAATAATGTGAAGTGGATTTTCCTGTGCCCATCCAGTACCTGGGTTCAAAGGCATATTAGGGTGCATGTGACTTGGCAGCAGGACAGGCCTTGCAGTCAATGCATAAAAAAAGAGTTTGGGATTACAAAATGAATAATGTGAAGTGGATTTTCATGTGGCCATCCAGTACGTGGCTTGAAAAGCTTATTGGGGTGCATGTAACTTTGGGGCAAGGAAGGCCTTGCATTCAATGCAACATTTTTTCTAGAAGCCCTCCCGTACCTCTCGTGAAAGGGGTATTGTGGTGCATCGTAATTCTTGGCAGTCCATCCACTCACTGCATAGGCAATAACAGTTTAGGAGACCCTATGTTTAATAATGGCCCTTTAAGAAGATTAATGCCTCCTAATGCCCCGGTAAAAATAGGTTCTGTGACTTTAAGAGTCCCTCCTTCATAAATGAAAAAAGATGTGTCTGCTTATGTGTCACACGCTACATGGCCAACTAGGGTTGTTAAATGTTACAATGTTATTTCCAAGTAAATGCATTTGCATTGTGTTATGATTGAGTCACCGTAGGAGGCAAAAATAGAAATGCTAGCTAAGTCCAGAAAACCAGAGAAGTTGGCAGTTATCGGATTGCAGACCCCTGAACCTATCAACACAACTAGCAGTAGCCGTGGGGGGCTCCTACGAAGCCCTAGACCCCTCGATCACAGCCGTAGGACTACATAGCCTAAAGACAGAAAGGGAAATCTAAACTGCCCCAGAGCAGACCCCAAAGCAAAAGGCAGCCCCCCACATATAATGACGGTGAAGCAAGAAGAAAGAACAAAACACAGACAGAAAGATAGACTGAGCAAAGATGGGGCCCACGCTAGCTTAGATAGGAAAGGACAGGAAGGCTGCTGTCTGCAATCCGTGAAAAACCCTATGAAAATAATAGCCAACAAACTGACAGTAAAAAAGGCCCTGAAGACGCTAGGCTTCAAAAAAGCTATGTCAGTACTCAGGAATATTCTGAAGACAGAGCAACAGGCAAAAGGAGATTCAGCTCACCCCAGCAGGGAATGGCAGAATCCAGAAAAGCAAGGAAAACAAAACACTAATGCAAAAAGGCAAAGCAGAAATCTTAGCTTTAGATGAGCAGGAATCAGACTGGTTTCCTAGAAGTCCACAGAGAAATCACCCGCAGGCCAGAAGGGCGTCGGCAGCCTTATATCCAGTCATTAACTCCACTCAGCCAGTCATCATCATCAGCCCCAGGTGTTTGACAATCAGGCTCACTACCTTTCTTCACCAGAAGAGGGAGTTCCTCGGGCCTCAGTAGTGAAGGGGAAAATGAACTCACAACAGTACCTCCCCCTTGAGGAGGGGTCACCGAACCCTCAACCACGCCACCAGGGCGATCAGGGTGAGCCCGATGAAAGGCACGCACCAATCTTTTGGCATGAATATCAGAGGCAGAGACCCAGGAATTATCCTCCTGACCATAACCCTTCCACTTAACCAAATACTGGAGTCTCCGTCTAGCCAGACGGGAATCCAGTACTTTCTCTACCTCATATTCCATGTTACCTTCAACCAATACAGGGTCTGGAGGTGCAACCCCCGGAACAACAGGTTCAACAAACCTCTTCAACAAAGATTTATGGAACACATTATGGATTTTAAATGTGACAGGAAGAGCCAAACGAAAGGAGACCGGATTAATAATCTCCAAAATCTTGTAAGGTCCAATAAATCTAGGCTTAAACTTAGGAGAAGCCACCTTCATAGCAATATTTTTTGATGATAACCACACCATATCACCAACCTTAAATTGGGGACCAATGGTCCCATGTCGGTTGGAAAACCGCTGGGCCTTTTCCTGGGAGAGAGATAACTTATCCACCACTTGGTCACAGATCTGGTGCATTCTCTCCACCACAGTGTCAACCCCTGGGCAGGCAGAGGGCTCCACCTGCCCTGAAGAAAATCGAGGATGAAACCCAAAGTTACAAAAAAAAGGAGACATCAAAGTGGCAGAACTAGCTCTATTATTTAAAGCAAATTCTGCCAAGGGCAAAAATGAAACCTAATCATACTGATCAGCAGAAATAAAACATCTCAAATATGACTCCAAGGTCTGGTTTGTTCTCTCTGTCTGCCCATTGGTCTGAGGTTGAAAAGCAGAGGAGAAGGACAACTGAATTCCCAGCTTGGAACAGAAAGTTCTCCAAAATCTAGACACAAACTGGACTCCTCTGTCAGATACAATGTTCTCAGGAATCCCGTGCAAGCGAACCACCTGTTGTAAAAACAGGGGCACCAATTCAGAGGAAGACGGCAACTTAGGGAGTGGTACAAGATGAACCATCTTAGAGAACCTATCACAAATCACCCAAATAACAGTCATCCTTTGAGAGACAGGCATATCAGAGATGAAATCCATTGAAATATGGGTCCATGGCCTCTCGGGGACAGGCAAAGGCATCAACAACCCACTAGAGCGAGAACACGATTTAGACCGGGAGCACGTCCCACAAGACTGCACAAAATTCCTGACATCACGAGACAAGGAGGGCCACCAAAAAGACCGACTCACCAGATCTCTAGTACCAAAAATACCTGGATGACCAGCCAAAGCAGAGCAATGAACTTCAGACATCACTCTCTTCTTCCACTGGTCAGGAACATACAACTTTCCACTGGGACAACGCTCAGGTTTGTCCTCCTGGAACTCTTCCAGAGCACGTCTCAAATCGGGCGAGATGGCAGAAAGAACTACCCCTTCGCCTAAGATGGTAGCAGGCTTGGTCACCACAGGAGAATCAGCAAAGAAGCTCCTAGAGAGGGCATCAGCCTTGACATTCTTAGTTCCAGGAAGAAAAGAAACCACAAAATCAAAACGTGTAAAAAACAAGGCCCACCTAGCCTGTCTAGGGTTCAAGCGCTTCGCCGACTCTAGGTAAATCAAATTCTTGTGGTCAGTGAGGACCACGACTTGATGCTTAGCTCCCTCCAACCAATGTCTCCACTCCTCAAATGCCCATTTCATGGCTAACAGTTCCCGATTCCCCACATCATAGTTACGTTCAGATGGAGAGAACTTTCGGGAAAAGAAAGCACAGGGATTCATTTTAGATGTTACAGGATCCTTTTGGGACAAAACAGCTCCTGCACCAATCTCAGAAGCATCCACCTCTACCTGGAACGGAAGTGAGACATCAGGTTGCCGCAAAACCGGGGCGGAGGTGAATCTTCGCTTCAGCTCCTGAAAGGAAGAAACAGCCTCCGGAGACCAATTTAACACATCAGCACCCTTCTTAGTCAAATCAGTCAATGGCTTGGCAATACTAGAAAATTTTGCTATAAATTTCCGATAAAAATTAGCAAAACCCAAAAACTTCTGGAGGGCCTTCAAAGAAGTGGGCTGAACCCAATCGTAAATGGCCTGTACCTTGGCTGGGTCCATTTCAATAGTTGACGGGGACAAAATAAATCCCAAAAAAGAAATCCTCTGTAGTCCAAAAAGGCATTTAGATCCTTTGACATACAGGGAATTCTCCCTCAAGATCCGGAACACAGTCCGAATATGTTCCACATGAGAATCCCAATCCTTGGAGAAGATCAAAATATCATCCAGATAGATAATCAAAAATTTATCGACAAAATCTCGGAAAATAACGTTCATGAAGCACTGGAAGACAGAAGGGACATTAGTAAGCCCAAAAGGCATCACCAGGTACTCAAAATGTCCCTCCGGAGTATTAAACGCTGTCTTCCATTCATCCCCATGCTTAATGCGAATAAGATTATACGCCCCCCAGAGGTCAAGCTTGGTAAACCAGCAAGCACCTTTAACTCTGGAGAATAGATCAGAAATCAGGGGTAACGGATACTGATATTTAACAGTAATTTTGTTGAGAGCACGATAATCAATACAAGGTCTTAATGATCCATCCTTTTTGGCTGCAAAAAAAAAACCGGCACCTAAGGGTGATGAGGATGGTCTAATATGACCCTTCTCCAACGCCTCCTTAATATAGGATCGCATAGCCTCGTGCTCGGGTACAGATAAATTGAAGAGCCGACCCTTGGGAAATTTACACCCCGGGCTCAGTTCAATAGCACAGTCATAACTCCTATGAGGAGGCAGAGACGCAGACTCATTCTCACTAAATACATCATAAAAGTCCGCCAAATAATCAGGAACATCATGCGACTGAGGAGAGGTGGAAAACACCGGAGCCTCACTAAAGGCACACCGACAACTCCAACTCACCACAGACACAGATTTCCAATCCAAAACTGGATTATGAATTTGTAACCAGGGAAACCCCAGAACAATAGTATCATGCAGATTATGTAACACCAAAAACCTGCAAATTTCTTGATGATCTGGGGCGACCCACATTACCACCTGGGTCCAAAACTGAGGTTTATTTTTAGCCAAAGGAGTAGCATCAATCCCCCTCAAAGGGATAGGCGTCTGCAGAGGTGTCATCGGAAATCCACAACGTTTAGCAAAATCCAAGTCCATTAGGTTTAGAGCTGCTCCCGAATCCACAAAAGCCTTGGCGGAAAATGTGGACAGGGAGCAGATCAGAGTAATAGCCAGAAGAAACTTAGGTTGAACACCACCAACAGAAAACGTGTGTGCAAAGCGTTTCTCGAGTTTAGGACAGACAGAAATAATATGCGAGGCATCTCCACAGAAAAAACACAACTTATTACGCCTTCTGAACTCCTGACACTGCTCTCTGGAAAAAACTCTATCACATTGCATAGGTTCAGACATCTGTTCAACAGGTGGCAACACCTCTCGTGCAGCTCTGCGTTCGCGTAAACACCGATCAAACTGAATGGCTAAAGACATAGAATCGTCAAGACCAGAGGGAACAGGAAATCCCACCATAGTATCTTTTATGGCTTCTGACAACCCCTTCCGAAAGAGAGCAGCCAAGGCATTATCATTCCAGGTAGTAAGTACTGCCCACTTTCGGAATTTTTGACAGTACAAATCTGCAGAATCACGACCCTGGTTCAATGCCAGCAGGGTCTTTTCAGCCTGATCAATGGCATTAGGTTCGTCATACAACAACCCCAAGGCCTGAAAAAATGCGTTCACATTAGTCAGAATAGGATCATCTGGTTTCAAAGAAAACGCCCAATCCTGGGGATCGCCACGCAGCAAAGAGATGACAATTTTAACCTGCTGCGCGGAGCTCCCTGACGAGTTAGGCTTCAAGGCAAAAAATAATTTACAATTATTTTTGAAATTCAAAAATTTAGACCGATCCCCAAAAAATACATTAGGTGTAGGAATCTTTGGTTCAGCAGCATGTGAATGAGCAAGGTAGGCGGAAATTCCCCGCACTTCCGCAGCGAGCTGCTCCACACGATCAGACAATTGCTTTATCTCCATTGAGAGAAAAAAAAATTCCCCCTACGACCTCAGAGATATAGAGGAAAAAATATACACACTTTTTTTTTTTATACAATTCTTTCCTGCTATTGAGTACCCTAGAATCTGCGGTATGGCGGGTGATTCTGTTATGATTGAGTCACCGTAGGAGGCAAAAATAGAAATGCTAGCTAAGTCCAGAAAACCAGAGAAGTTGGCAGCTATCGGATTGCAGACCCCTGAACCTATCAACACAACTAGCAGTAGCCGTGGGGGGCTCCTACGAAGCCCTAGACCCCTCGATCACAGCCGGAGGACTACATAGCCTAAAGACAGAAAGGGAAATCTAAACTGCCCCAGAGCAGACCCCAAAGCAAAAGGCAGCCCCCCACATATAATGACGGTGAAGCAAGAAGAAAGAACAAAACACAGACAGAAAGATAGACTGAGCAAAGATGGGGCCCACGCTAGCTTAGATAGGAAAGGACAGGAAGGCTGCTGTCTGCAATCCGTGAAAAACCCTATGAAAATAAGAGCCAACAAACTGACAGTAAAAAAGGCCCTGAAGATGCTAGGCTTCAAAAAAGCTATGTCAGTACTCAGGAATATTCTGAAGACAGAGCAACAGGCAAAAGGAGATTCAGCTCACCCCAGCAGGGAATGGCAGAATCCAGAAAAGCAAGGAAAACAAAACACTAATGCAAAAAGGCAAAGCAGAAATCTTAGCTTTAGATGAGCAGGAATCAGGCTGGTTTCCTAGAAGTCCACAGAGAAATCACCCGCAGGCCAGAAGGGCGTCGGCAGCCTTATATCCAGTCATTAACTCCACTCAGCCAGTCATCATCATCAGCCCCAGGTGTTTGACAATCAGGCTCACTACCTTTCTTCACCAGAAGAGGGAGTTCCTCGGGCCTCAGTAGTGAAGGGGAAAATGAACTCACAACAGCATTGGTTGAAAAAAATGTTAAAGTTGAAAAACGCTTCAAAAATGCTGCGTTTGCACATAGTCCAAGTGGAGGAGGAACATTTTGGTCTGGGGTTAATTATTTTGCCTTATATACAAGTCATTAACCTGGAAAGGATGTACCTTAAAATATTTCCCAGCAACATCCGTTTTGCTGGGAAAAGACTTGGGTATACTAATAGATCACAGACTGAATATGAGTCAACAGTGTGATGCAGCAGCAAGAAAGGCAAATGCAATTCTGGGATGTATTAAAAGAAGCATACAGTCTAGATCACGTGAAGTCATTATTGCCCTCTACTCCTCTTTGGTCAGACCTCATCTGGAATACCGTGTCCAGTTTTGGGCGCCACATTTTAAAAAAGACATCAACAAACTGGAGCAAGTTCAGAAAAGAGCAACCAGAATGGTGACCGATCTGCAAACCCTGTCTTATGAGGAAAGGTTGCAGGATTTGGGAATGTTTAGCTTGCAGAAGAGAAGATAGAGAGGAGACTTAATAGCTGTCTACAAATATCTCAAGGGCTGTCACATTGTAGAAGGATCAACTTTATTCTCATTTGCACAAGGAAAGACTAGAAGCAATGGGATGAAACTGAATGGGAGGAGACACAGATTAGATATTGGAAAAAACTTTTTGACAGCTAGAGTGATCAATGAGTGGAACAGGCTGCCACGAGAGGTGGTGAGTTCTCCATCAATAGAAGTCTTCAAACAGAGGCTGGACAGACATCTGTCTGCAATGATTTAGTGAATCCTGCTTTGTGCAGGGAGTTGGATCAAATGGCCCAGGAGGTCCCTTCCAACTCTAAGATTCTATGGTTTCGTTTTGGTATGTTCTTTGGTGCACTGGTAAAATGGCATGAAACTCTGACAACATTGTTTAAAGCTGTGAACTAGGAGTCAGAAATGCTTCGAGCAGCGATCCCCATGATGTCCCCGTGTCATTTGAGCAGTGTTTCCATCATTTTCAGACATTTTTAGACCTTTAAAGGACCCCCGGGGATCGCGGTAAAAATGCTCGGGTCTCCCATAGACTTACATTGGGCTTGTTGTTCTGTCCAAGTACCCGAGTATTCCAATTTGCTCAACCTGAGCAACGAGCACCCGAGCATTTTAGTGCTCGCTCATCACTACAGTGAACATTCATGTTCTTTAATAGCAGGCACACTGTCAGCAGGAGCCGCCAGCTCCTGCTTCCTGTGACCCACTATTCCTCCACCACAGCCACTTCCTCCCTACAGCCACAGCCAGATTATCTTTTTTTTTTTCCCACAAAGTATGCCCCCTTGGGGAGGCAGGAGGTAGTACCCTAGGCATTTGCCTAGCCTTTGTTCTGGTCCTGATTACATCCATAACCACCTGGTCAAGAAAACTTGACTTCCCCTTTCAACGATCATTGGGTTCATTCGATATAGCTTTTTTAATTGGACCTATAGGCAAAAGCGTAACTTTCATGGGTGCAGAAATTGCGATTGCACTCGGTCCATGGAGCAAAAGATGTGCAAAAAGTTATTTTTGGCCCAAATGAAAAGACCATTACTATTAAAGATCTACAATAATTCAAGGCCCTGTTGTAGATATAGCATTGGGGCCCACTAACTTCAAGTCACTGCCTATGGGCCTTCTCCCATGATTATGAGGACCATGAACCCTCATGATGATCCAAGCTACATAAACTCATGTAAGAGGAAGTGATGAGCATTGATAACATAGGCCCTGCAAATAAGAAGGAGACAAAGCCTCATTATTGAAGACTCTTGGAGAAAGCCAGGGGTGAAACTTACATCAGAGCCCTGGGTTACTGATTCATGTGTTGTACTCCTCTCTTTATGGTATGTCTTCCCATTGATACATGCGGTGCATTTACTAATCTATATATTTATTACACTATTCATCTACTCATTTCTAGTACATGTAAGATACTGCTATACCATATATGTATATACTAATTTTATAGAGAGCACCCTATTACTTATTTGATACATCCTTTTCTGGTACCTTTGACTATAACTTTCTTTAGTGTATTGCCCCCCTCCCCCCCCCCCCGCAATTTTAATACATATTTTTTATCATCCTGTACCAATAAAATTCTATATTTTTATGATATATCTATCTTTCATTTTGTGGTTATTCACTCCCTCTCTTTTGTGTACCATATGAAATGATCATTACTATTACAGATTTACAAATTCAGTGCCCCAGTTGGAGATTTTGTATTTGGGGCCCACAAGCTTCAAGTTACATCATTGCCTCTCCTGTATGGTCATGAGGCCAATGAACCCTCGTGATGACCCATGCTGTGTAAACTCTCGTAGGAGGTAGTGCTGAGCATTGATACTCTAGGTCCAGCTAATAGGTAGGAGAAAAGGCTTCATTATTGATAGTAATGCAGTATAGTTAAAAATGGCTGCCACTGACCTGTAATAACTGACTCATAATAACAAAAAGGGACATTTTTCATGACTTTATTTTGTCATAAAAAATATATTCAATATAGTGTCCAGAACTATTCCAGATAGAGATATGAAAAAAGGCACAAACATATTCCAGCCACTGGGGTAAATACCAATCCGAAGGGTAAATGTAGGGTTTTTCAATGGGAAGGAGGTACAAATACATTAGAATTCCTGTTGGTCGAGAAGGGCTTACTCTTTAATAAACAATACCTATGGCAGTCTAGTGGTGTGAAAGAAATAACATAATGATGAACTCCATAGGTTTACTACTTGGTGCACCATGAATTACAGTACATGTGCGTCATGAAATGAGTCAAATTTTTAAAAATATTGTTTCAAGTGAAAATAGATAAAATGTACTAATATACTGTACTTCAATTAGGAAAGCTTCCCTGACATCAAGATATCAGTAGAAGATCCTGATCCCAGCAGCAATTTTACTTCCAGCCTTGTTTCTTTACCTCATTGACATGGGTGAAGTCAAAGAGGAGGAGGCAGACCCATGCAAATGAGATAAAACAGCCAGCCCCCTTTATAACATGCCGGAACACAGGTTGCTCTCTCCTGGGTCATTGAGTATCACTAACAGTCAATTCAAAAATTATAATAAATAAACATTCAAAGTATTAGAATAAGATGTAAAAAATTTTAAAAAAATTGCACAAAAAAAAGTTGTTTGCTGCATTCCTCCTAAAAATATACCCCCAAATAATTCCAATAGAAACTAATACCCATCCCAGGAAAAAAAATATTGCCTTCCGACTGCTACATCAACAGAGAAATGAAAAACGTACGGCTCTCGAAATGCAACAACACCAAGAGCTTCTGTGCTCCAGGCCGCTAATCCCATTGAAATATAACTTGAGTACAGTCATACAGGATGGATTTTCTTTTTCTTCTTCATCGTGTGGTTTCCCTACATAATGCCTATAAAAGAAATTTATATGACACAGAGCACATTTACTGCAGCAAAAATCTTCCTCCCCAGTCACAGAGAATAGAAGTACAAACGCCTGACATCAGCTCTTTTCTTTGCCCTCCGATAAATCAATTTAGACAGAAAAGGGACAGTAACGTCTCATCCGACACATGTACTAGACTACTTAATTCAAAGAAAATGAAGAACAGAGTTGTTTTCAACCTTAAGGTTAAAAGTTTCAGATCTACACTGACGATATTCCAGTACTGGGACTATCAAGAAAATGAAAATTTTACATTTCAATGCACACAATTACCATAACCAATATCCATTACATGGGATGCTTGAAATGTGCCAATCGTTTGATATATAGCACTGGTTTGGACAGTATATAAAATAAAGGTCACCGAAAAATGACCTATGTGTAATATACTAAACAGCCAGGACCTAGCATATATACGGTGCCGCGTAGTCTAGTGCAATAGTAACGCAGGTCATGCATAGGCTTAGTACGTAGCCCCTTGCAGACCATGCGTTGTCTTCTTATGGCAAACGTGATTGGACTTTATACTAGGAATCCCAAACAGAATCTAGGTGGCACACATGTGGCATTAAAGAGTTAAACATTTTCCCTTACCACTTAAAAATCAGTCAGTGTCCAGGAAACACGGAAACGTGTCTGCAAATGGAGTATCTGATTTGACTTTGATCCTCAGTCATGTGATAAGGCTCATTGACTTTTAGGATTGCTATCTCCAATAGGTTACACTAGAGTTCAAGTTCTTTTCCCTGAAGATGTGTCTTGCATGCTTAAATTTCTGAAAGATAAATGCATGGCCTATAAGTCTCCTTACACCTATTTGGCACTGTTCAAAGGTGAAACTTTCTCCCCTTACACACCCTGTCAAAGTCCTCTAACCGAGCCAGATCAGACCTCATGCTTTGCAATGATGAGGGGCAAACACCCTGTAATTATGACTGCAAATGGAGTTTCTGGCTTGATTTTTATCCTAAGTCATAAGACAAAGCTCATTAAAGGGTCGGTATTGACTTTTAGGATTGTTACATCAAAGTTCAAATCCTCTTCCTGAAGAGGTGTTCTGCATATTTAAATTTTTGGAGGAGCATTGCAAGGCCTATTAGTCTCCTTACGCTTGACACTTTGAACAAAGAGAAACATTTCCCCCTTACTTACCCGGTCAGAGGCCTCTCACCCAGCCAGATCAGATCTCTTGCTTTGCACTGATGAGGGGAAAACACCCTGAAACATGTCAGTACATACAATAAATGTCCCTTTTAATAAAGCAGAGCTATTAAGGTTAGCACTTCTAACACTAGATATTACACCATAATTGGGGAAACAAGAATAAATCCCAAAAAAAAAGAAAACTGAATCCAAAAATCCCAAAGATATTATATATAAATGTATTAAATGTATTAAAGGGTGTAATACACCAAAATGATGCCTGTCTACCAATACAGGAAACTCAATCTATCATGAATCATGCAAAGAACGCAGACCAATATTGTAGAGTCTAGGTAAAAGTAACATTACCGATCAAGTCATGTTTGTACCGACTGCAAAGGTAGTAGTATGGGCAACCACGTCCCCACACCCCAGGTTTATTTAACATCCAGTCAATGTGACCAATCAGATCCCAATCCCTAGAATGCAGTTATTATTCTGGAGCTTGTGTTATACATAGGGTATGGCCTCAGGGGATCTCTGATATTCAAATTCTGAGCTATTTATAATAGTATATTATGGGGTTTTTTTTAGTGTTGATTTAATTGTTATGGATTACATTGATTCGTATCTTTAGGAGTTTGCCAGACACACAGAAAATTGCAAGTCTCTAAAATGGAAAACTTAACCATGTTAGTTCCTCTAGATTCAAGGTTCCATCAGTCACTGACGAATTTTATCACATGCTTACTTCAATATGTAATGACGCCTTTGACTAAAAGCAACTGTCAATGTGGTTAACCAAACCCAATAACAAGAAATAAACAGATTTTCTCACCAAAGACATTTATTATCCATCATGACCAGGATACATTATTAATCTAAAAGACCCATGCCAATCAATAGAACAAATTTAAAAAAACTGACCATCACATCCAAGCATAAACTAAGTGTGAACAGGTGATTAACCTAGAGTCGCCAACTCATGTACATTCATACAGTCTAAGGAGAGGTTCCCATACAGATGAAGACTTTAGTCTAAGTGAGGATTGGCATTGGGTTAAGGTCCTGGAAAACGAGAAACGCCTTACCATGGCTTCAAGGTACCCATAAATTGGCCATTTTAAGTGCTAAGCTTTCTCAATTTTTCATATTTCTAATGCAGTAGTGCAATTCATTTTTCATATTTCCTGTTTGCATGCTATGGCACTGCAGTGTGCTTCCTTTTTGTTTGAATGTATATGAGTTGGTGACTCTAGGTTAAACACCTGTTCATACTTAGTTTATGCTTGGAGGTGACGGTCAGTTTTTTAAAATTTGTATTCATTAACCTATTGACTGAGCACTCCACCTCTTAGGCGCAGGCGTTTTTAATCACAGCAGGGCCATCACCTCTCCACAGAGATATAGATTTCAGTCTAAGGAGAGGAATTATATAGGTTCCCATACAGATGAAGACTTTAGTCTAAGTGAGGATTGGCATTAGGTTAGGGTCCTGGAATACGAGAAACGCCTTACCGTGGCTTCACATGAATTGGCCGTTTTAAGCGCTAAGCTTTCTCAATTTTTCATATTTCTAATGCAGTAATGCAATTCATTTTTCATATTTCATGTTTGCATGCTATGGCGCTACAGTGTGCTTCCTTTTTGTTTGAATCACTAGAACAAAGGTCAAGACGTCCTCACTCCACAACAGAAAAGAAAAGGAGTTAAAATAGAGCAGTGGTCAATAACGCCCCCTTGGCTCCATTCAAAGTCTATGGGGTTAGCTGATATCAGGTGACATTTGCCGTAAAAGTTGCGGGCTCATCTCCTGTGCCCGCAACAAACAGGCGAAGCCATCCTTAGATGTACCTATATGTTTAAGGTGGTAAAGGGGTTAAACTGGCGGCCACCTCTTACACTGACAGTTACCTTTCAAAATGCTAATAAAACGGCTACCTGGGAGCATGAGCACTAGAAGCGTCCCCTGCTGTGATCTGGATATAATGCAAACTAAAGGTCAAAACAGCTGCTCAGTATTCAAAAAGACATGGTGAACATCATTGTGAGCGACCTCTTCTTACCTTAGCACCTATGGTATATTCAGTATTAGATCAGATAGACAGAGTAGACAGCAGTGCGAACAGCTTCTTAGCCCAGGAATTCTGGTATCTCCAGTAATAGATCAGATAGACAGGGTGGACAACAGTGTGAGCAACCTCTTCTTACCTCAGCACCCCTGGTATCTCCAGTATAAGATCAGATAGACAGAGTGGACAGCAATGTGAATAGCCTCTTACCTCAGAACTCCTGGTATCTCCATTATTAGATCAGATAGGCAGAGTGGACAGCAGTCTAAACAGCTTCTTAGCCAAGCACTCCTGGTGTCTCCAGTATTAGATCAGATAGACAGGGTGGTCAGCAGTGTCAGCAGCCTCTTCTTACCTCAGCCCCCCTGGTATCTCCAGTATATAAGATCAGATAGACAGCGTGGACAGCAGTGTGAGCAGCCTCTTCTTACCTCAGCACCCCTGGTATGTCCAGTATTAGATCAGATAGACATAGTGGACAGCAGTGTGAACAGCCTCTTAGCTCAGAACTCGTGGTATCTCCAGTATTACTTCAGATAAACAAGGTGAACAGCAGTGTAAACAGCCTCTTACCTCAGCACATCTGGTATCTCTAGTATAAGATCAGACATATAGGGTTGAAAGCAGTGTGAGCAGCCTCTTCTTACCTCAGCAGAGTCCGCACCCATGGTATATTAGTATTAGATCAGATAGACATGGTGGACAGGAGTATGAGCAGCTTCTTCTTAGCACATCACCTCTGGTAAATCCAGTATAAGATCAGATAGACGTGATGGACTGTGTGAGCGGCCTCTTCTTACATCAGCACCTCTGGTATCTCCAGTATTAGATCAGATAGACATGGTGGACAGCATTATGAGTAGCCTCCTCTTACCTCAGCACCCCTTGTATCTCCAGTATTAGTTCAGATAGACATTGTGGACAGCAGTGTGAGCAGCCTCTTCTTACCTCAGTACCCCTAGTATGCTCTCAGGTATTTGTCCTAATTTCATTCTAGGACAGGTTTCTGTCAGTCTAACAATACGGCAGCCATTTTACTTCTATACTTATTACCTCCCTAGGCAAACTAAAACTGTGATTTGATAATTAAATATATTTAAAAATGTATTTACGATGGTCATTTTTTTCTTTTTGTTTCCTGTTTTCGAAGAACCCCTTAAATCTCAAGACAGCACTGTTGCTAACATACAGTATAGTCAAAAAGAAGTAATTGAAAAATACACTAAAAGTAATAAAAGTAATAGATTTTTGATCTTTTGATTAAAGATTACATATATAGGAAAAAAATGTAAATGTTAAGATTTTATCTGAAAACTACAAACTATCTGCAGTTGCACATATGAAGAAAGGTGATGTCCCAGTATTTTGACACGTTAGCAGCACTTCGAAGCCAGCTTCAATGGAAGTGCTTTGAGAGCATTTTCTCAAAAGCCATTAAAAGTCCCATATGCAGGGAGAAAGTATTGATTGTCAGCTTTCCTGGGCTAAATATAATGGGTCAGGGGACTGTATCCCGCTTCACTTCCACTTGCAATTGTTTTATGTCAAAACTGTATGTTTTTTAGCTCAGGTTTAGTATACATAATGTAGTATTGAAATGGTCAAGAGGTCTACTTGAAGGGGACATTTTTCTTACTTGCATGCATGTACAACAGCAATATAAACAGTCAAATGGAGGATAATAGACATCTTTGCGGAAATTGCCTTTACTTAAAAGTATGTATTTTGTGCTAAAAATTGTTTCCAATTGGACGTTTAAAAATGTTGCACCGTTTGCCTTCTAGAGTCACTGTGTTGTACTGTCTATGGTTGGCTGCAGAATGAATTGTCTGAGATTCCATCAGTGAGCTCGTTCTCATGTTCTACTGCAGGCGTTCAGAACGTACGGCCCACGGGCCACATGCGGCCTGCCGAAGCATTTGTTGTGGCCCATGGATCTGTCCTGGAGACACCGATTCCCATCATACTGTATTCAAATGAATTAGCAGCTTTCAGATGCCCTTGGGCACCTGAACTTGGGGTGTGGAGAGGTTGTCAGCTACAGTTCCGACATTCAGCAGAGTGATGAGGTCAGCACGATGCTCCATAACCTCCTCAGATGCTTAAAACTTGGCTCTGGTGATGTATAAATGTACTGATAGTGGTTCTGTTGATGTATTCTTGTACTGATGATGGTTCTGGTGATGTATTCATGTAAGTACCCCTTTAAAAAATGTTTGTGGCTCTTGGGATTGGTTCAGTATGACAATGTGACCCTTGTGCCAAAAATGTTGTGCACTTCTGCTGTAATGGGAGAGCTTTGTTACATTTCTTTCTCTTTTTTTCTGATCTACTATCAGCTGATTTTTGACCACAGGCCACATCAAAGTTAAAATGAAGAGCCTGTAAAAGCCAAAAAAAAGCAACATTTGTAATGAAACCCAATAGCAAAAATGATTTATATCCCCAAATATGTGCATTAAAGTAAAAAAAATAACATTCAAATGAATGGAGTGGTAGTTGGGTACAGCAATGTTCCATTTATTCTCTGTAGGACTGTAGTCGATAGCTAAGTACCAATCTCGACTTTTTCCAGAAGTCCTATAGAGATTGAATGAAGTTGTGGAACTCCACTCCATTTAGACAGTCCAATCTTGGGATTGGTGTAGGTTCCAGCAGTCAAATCCACATCGATCAAAAAGTTGACTACCTCTTGAATAGGCGATGACTTCTAAAGATGAGACTAACCCCTTTAAAAGGAATTGGTTAGTAGGATCAACCCTTAATTGATAGGAAGCTGACTAAAATGACACCCTGATATCTGCAATCTGATGTCTTATACCAGAGAAATTCACATTTTTCTTAATATGTAAATGAGCTGTTAAGATCTATGGGTAGCGTATTAGGATTAGCTGCATTGTCCAATGTGACTAATGGGTGGTTTTCTGAAATCCACTGTCTATATCATCAGAGATCCAGGCTTTTACTCTGGACATCATCATTCAGTTCAGGCTCTGAGCCAATTTCCAGTACAGTAAAGACTTAATCATAATAAACTACAAGCGACCAAGACTTGATTCACCCTTTGATCTACGTCCAAAAACCCTGACAATAGACGTTACAGCAGATCTCATTGATTTCAGAGGAATTTGTTTGGCATTTTTGTGTCTCAGACACACATCATCTATTGTACGAACTGATGGGTTTTGAGATGTTCAGAAGAAACTTGCATTCTTTCCACTGTATCACAAGAAATATCAATTTTTTCAGACCATTTTTTTTCTATAGAAGTCAATGGAAAATGAAAAAGTGGATGCAATGGATGACAACTTAAGGCCAAGAAATGCATCATTTTTCCATTCTCTTTTATTGACAATAATTCTAATAACATTTTGAGTTAATGATAATGACAAAAGTTATAATGTTATTTTTTTCACAATGGATCTAGAAAATCTGACCCATATCCAGAATTAATTAATAGTGCAGTGGATAGACTTATACTTAGAGTCAAGGGTTAAAGAAAAGTGGAGATTAACAGATATGATTGTACATAATATGTTATTTGTATTTCAGCTAAGGGGCATCAAGCAACAATATATAAAAAGTATAAAAATAGAGGATTATGGAAAACTTTGAGTTATGCGCTTCCCTTTACTGTAGCTTCATGATGGATTCTAAGTTAATCAATACAATGTGCAGGGAAAGAAGGAGACTTAAAGTGAATCTAATCTAAATTTTTTATATCCCATCTGAGAGTAGCATAATGTAGGGTCAGAGACCCTGATTCCAGTGATGTATCACTTACTGGGCTGCTTGCTGTAGTTTTGATAAAATCATTGTTTTATCTGCTGCAGATCTACCAGTTCTCTGAATGCTGAGCTGTGTATAACTCCGCGCACACCCCTGATTGGCAGCTTTCTGTGTATAGGCAGAAAGCTGCCAATCAGTAGAGTGGGCAGGGATGGACTACCAGGCAGCAGGTTTATTAGTCCTCTAGTGATAATCGCCTTCTAATAAAACACTGATTTTAAATTAAACATCACTAGAATCAGGGTCTCTGTCTGCACATTATGCTGCTTTCAGATAAGGTGGCAAAAATCTGGTGACAAATTCTCTTTAAAAGCCAAACAGTGTAAAAATTTTAATGAAACCCAATTGCAAAAAAAAAATTGTAGCCCAAAAACACATGCTTTAAGAAAGAAAAAAGAAGTACCCCATGTATGCATGTCTTTTAAATATATAGCATATTAAAGGTGTCATACAGAGTGAAAAATTCCTACTTGTTCAAATGATTCCTTTATAATAAGCTGATCACAAAATATTTACCTGCTGGGTTCCTTAGTGATGAGACATAATCTGTGCATTAAGTGTTTAATTTCCCTGCAGCACCACCACAGGAGAAATGAGGTATTACATTGTGGCCATTCAATTTTAATTAGCAATGCAGGATAGGTCCTCCAGAGCACAAAATGCCTTTTGCAACCATTTACCATTCTGGTCACAAGTTGAGGATCCTGAACAGAAGATTAATTTCTACGAAGTCATAATTATCTAATAGGGTATATAAAATACGGTATGTTTCGGAAACTGGCCAAAACCTTTAACCACATCTAACCTCTTGTAACCCCTCTACTACACATCTTATTAAAGGATACATAAGTTTTCATGTATCCTTTAATAAGATGTGTAGTAGAGGGGTTACAAGGACACTAAACTTCAGGAAAGCAAATTTCCAACGGATGAGAGATGATCTTGGTGGAATTAACTGGGATGATATCCTGAAACATAAAATTACACAAAGAAAATGGGAGACGTTTATTAGCATTCTGAATAGGACCTGTGCACAATATATACCGTATGGGAATAAACAGGCTAGAAATAGGAGGAAACCACTATGGCTAAATAGAGCAGTAAGGCTGGTTTCACATTCGCGCTTTTTAAGCGCACGCACGGCCGGGGGTAGCTCCGCCCCCGATCCGGCTCTCTGCCCGGCGTGCCCGCCCCTTCCTTGTAGCGCCGCCTCCTAGCGCACAGCGGCGCCTGCGATCGGCGCACCCTATCTTTAGCATAGGGTGCGCAGGCCGTGCGCTAGTTGTGCTTTGACCTGCGCTGCGCACTTTTGACGGTGCGCCGTGCGCGCCAAAATCAAACTTTTCGGATTTTGGAGCGCACGGCGCACCGTCAAAAGTGCGCAGCGCAGGTCAAAGCGCAACTAGCGCACGGCCTGCGCACAATCTGCGCACCCTATGCTAAAGATAGGGTGTGCCGATCGCAGGCGCCGCTATGCGCTAGGAGGCGGCGCTACAAGGAAGGGGCGGGCACGCCGGGCAGAGAGCCGGATCGGGGGCGGAGCTACCCCCGGCCGTGCGTGCGCTTAAAAAGCGCGAATGTGAAACCAGCCTAAGGGGCGCAATAAGGGACAAAAATAAAGCATTTAGCGAATTAAAGCAAATAGGTAGTGATGAGGCATTAACTAAATACAGAAGATTAAATAAATTCTGTAAAAAGCAAATCAAGACAGCAAAGATTGAGACAGAGAGACTCATTGCCAGAGAAAGTAAAAATAATCCCAAAATATTCTTTAACTACATAAATAGTAAGAAACTAAAAAATGATAGTGTTGGCCCCCTTAAAAATAGTCTGGGAGAAATGGTGGATGAGGATGAGGAAAAAGCCAATATGCTAAATGACTTTTTTCAACAGTGTTTACACAAGAAAATCCCATGACGGATAACATGATCAGGGATAAAAATTCTCTGTTAAATGTCACCTGCTTAACCCAGCAGGAAGTATGGCGGCGTCTAAAAATCACTAAAATTGACAAATCCCCGGGCCCGGATGGGATACACCCCCGAGTACTGCAGGAATTAAGCACAGTCATAGATAGACCATTATTTTTAATCTTTAAAGATTCCATAATAACAGGGTCTGTACCACAGGACTGGCGTATAGCAAATGTGGTGCCAATATTCAAAAAGGGGACAAAAACTGAACTTGGAAATTATAGGCCAGTAAGTTTAACCTCAACTGTGGGTAAAATCCTGGAGGGTTTTCTAAGAGATACTATACTGGAGTATCTGGAGAAGAATAACCTCATGACCCAATATCAACATGGGTTTACAAGGGACCGTTCCTGTCAGACTAATCTGATAAGCTTTTATGAAGAGGTAAGTTCCGGACTGGACCAAGGGAATGCAGTGGATGAGGTGTACATGGACTTTTCAAAAGCTTTTGATACAGTGCCACACAAAAGGTTGATACATAAAATGAGAACAATGGGGATAGGGGAAAATATGTGTAGGTGGGTTAAGAGCTGGCTCAGGGATAGGAAACAAAGGGTGGTTATTAATGGCGCACACTTAGACTGGGTCACGGTTAGCAGTGGGGTACCACAGGGGTCAGTTTTGGGCCCGCTTCTTTTTAACATATTTATTAATGACCTTGTAGGGGGGATAGAGAGTAGAATTTCAATATTTGCAGATGACACTAAACTCTGCAGGGTAATCAATACAGAGGAGGACAATTTTATATTACAGGAGGATTTATGTAAACTAGAAGCTTGGGCTGATAAATGGCAAATGAGCTTTAATGGGGATAAATGTAAGGTCATGCACTTGGGTAGAACGAACAAGATGTATAATTATGTGCTTAATTGTAAAACACTGGGCAAAACAGTCACTGAAAAAGACCTGGGTGTATGGGTGGACGACAAACTCACATTTAGCGGCCAGTGTCAGGCAGCTGCTGCAAAGGCAAATAAAATAATGGGATGCATTAAAAGAGGCATAGATGCTCATGAGGAGAACATAATTTTACCTCTATATAAGTCACTAGTGCGACCACACTTAGAATACTGTGTACAGATCTGGTCTCCGGTGTATAAGAAAGACATAGCTGAACTGGAGCGGGTGCAGAGAAGAGCGACCAAGGTTATTAGGGAACTAGGGGGTCTGCAATACCAAGACAGGTTATTACATTTGGGGTTATTTAGTTTGGAGAATCGAAGGCTTAGGGGTGATCTTATTACAATGTATAAATATATGCGGGGACAATACCAAGAGCTTTCTAATGATCTTTTTACTCTTAGACCTGTGACGGGGACAAGGGGGCATCCTCTACGTCTGGAGGAAAGAAGGTTTAAGCATACTCACAGACACGGATTCTTTACTGTAAGAGCAGTGAGACTATGGAACTCTCTGCCATATGATGTTGTAATGAGTGATTCCCTACTAAAATTTAAGAAGGGACTGGATGCCTTTCTTGAAAAGTATAATATTACAGGGTATATACACTAGTTTCCTTAATATTGCGTTGATCCAGGGAGCAAGTCTGATTGCCGTATGTGGAGTCAGGAAGGAATTTTTTTCCCCAATGTGAAGCTTACTTGTTGCCACATGGGGTTTTTTTGCCTTCCTCTGGATCAACATGTTAGGGCAAGTTAGGATAGGATATGGGCTGAACTAGATGGACTTAAAGTCTCCCTTCAACCTTAATGACTATGTTACTATGTTACTATGTTACATGAACATCCCTCTTGACCAGCAATATTATGCATATGCTAATATTTTAAAAATTGGATGACAAAAATACGTTTGCTGGATAAAGTTAATAAAATAAAATACTAAAAATAATGAAAAGGTATAAAACTTCATAAACAGGCAATTCTAATTGGATAGTCCAGCATCGGCGTGTGTAGGGTTAATAAGCTGCGAGCGCAGGTTCAATCAATATTTCCTCATTGCTCTTGTATTGATTCTTTTTAATTATTCTAATGTAATGTGATCCCAATGAACAGTCTGAGGAGGCACAAATCTTCCTCTGACTCCGGTGTAGAATGCAGCCTTCCTGGTTCTCCATCCAGAAGGGGGATCAATTTTGTCATTGTACCGAGCGTGCCAAGGATGGGGCTACTGGATTTTGGGCACAAATAGACACGTAGAGATCCAGGTAGCCATTTTTATTTTACTTTCAAACTTCCAGAAACGAGGATCAAGAACAGAACATTGGGAAAATAATTGCCAAATAAGAACCATATGGAAAATCGAAGAGGTCAATCATTAAAAATGTATCACTGTTATACAAAAACAGCCAAAGGTGGACACCCCATACCTGATAAATACCTGGACACCCCTTATCTGATGTGCCAATGCCCCTGGTTGTCCAGAGTAATGGTCACTTCTGTGACACTTTTTTTAAAGTGATGACTATAGTAATCTAAAATCTAGTGCCATCAACTGATTGACACATAGTTTCGGTCTCCATCTCACTGTAACATCTGTGCTGATTCCTGCCTCCTCAGTTTCCGCTTTAGCCGCTCTGCACCGGCGCTTTTACTGCTTGCAATGCCAGTCCTATTTTATCCCTGGGTCTCTTGGTGCTGCTTTATCAAGGGGCTATGGGGTTAATTTTCGCCTAGGTTTTGATCACTCCTTCCTGAGAACAATGGGAGGGCAGTCAGCTATTTAATTCCCTGAAACTCTGACTTCCTCTGCCAGTCAACAGTTCTACTTCCCTGGTAAATACCTATGTGCTGTGCTCCTCTGTTTTGTCCTAATTATTCCTGTTCCTTGACCTCAGCTTGAGATTTGATTACCCGCTAGCTTTAAGATTTTGTCCCTGAGGTGACCTCTTGGCTTTGACTCTGCTTGGTGACTCTTCCTGCCTCTGATTCGCTCCTGTGGACTGCAACCCCTCCGAGAAATAAATACAGTGAACCCCCTTGTAAGACCAGATTCCTGTACAGGGTTATTCCTCTGTAATCTGTCAAATAGAGTGGCTTGTGCCTAGTCTGTCCGAGATAGCCTTTTTAAGCCTATTGGCTTCTAACAGATGTGACACTCACTCATAATTTTACAGGATTTAAAGGGAACCTGTTACTTTGAAAATGTCATCCAATTTGCAGGCAGGATGTTCTAGAGCAGGAGGAGCTAATCAGATTGATCTACGTTTTGTGGAAAAATGTCAAGAAAATGTACCTTGACAAGGCAGAGCTGGCACGTCAGTCTCCACAAGGCGAAACCTTACCGCTTAGACCTCAGTCCAGAGCCTCTCACCTAGCCAAATCAGTTCTCATATTTTGCACTGACGAGTGCCGATATCCCGAAATACCATGTCTTCAAATTGAGATTCTGATTTGGCTTTTATCCTAAGTCATATTACAAGACTCATTAAAGGGTTGATTGTGACTTGTAGGCTCGCTACTACCAACACGTGGCGCTATAGAGTTCAAGTTCTCTTTTTCTCTGAAGAGGCGATTTGCAAGAAAATGTAAGTTACACATTGTAATCCCTGTATTTATGAGTCCAGTGGGCAGTCCTGCTCAGTGATTGACAGTCTTCTGTATGGCTGTGCATGTAGACACAGCTGTCAGCCACTAGTAGGACCATCCATTCAACTCCTACATTTACAAACACCCAGGATTTTAATGAACAAATTACAAGTTATACTACATGTGCTCCAACAATCCGACATATAATTCTGCTCAACTTCTTCTCTTTACCTTCCTGTCCACTGATCGGACTGGACATACAAAGTGACAGGTTTCCTTTAAGAGAATCTGTCAGTATGATTTTACCTATACAGCTAGCATTTATAGCTGCATTTATCTGCTAAAACTAAGCTTTGAAGCCCTATGCAATTTAGCATGGATGTGCATTGGGGTGCACTTATGCACTTGGAGTCTACCAACACACCCAAATCCACTTCTAGACTAATTTGCCAGTGGCTTCAAAGCTTGATTTTTTTAACTCCAGCCGATGACTTCCTCTAGATGTCTTGATGTGTCTGAAGGAGAGGAGAGTGAAGGCAGTGCTGATTGGCCACAGGGATGACATGACATAAAGATGTCATACAATCCCTGGGAGAGTCAGTGCCGACACCACAGGACTGGGACCAGAGGAGAGCATATTATTTTACTTGGGGGGTTTAAGAAGGGGTTGTCTGAGTAGTCAAAAACCCTTTAAATGCATGTATTTAGGGCTAAAATTGAATTTTGGAATTGGGTCTCTAAAGATTTTGCACTGTTTGTCCTTTATAGCCTCTGTGTTGCACTATCCTTTGCTGGTTGCAGAATGAGATAACTGAGAAACCTTTAGTCAGCTTGTTGGTATTGGCCTGAAGGGAGAGTTTTTAACTCTTTTATCTATCTTTTTCTGAGCTCCTCTCAGCTGATTTATAACCCAAGCCAATATTAAGTTTATTAGACAGGGTAACTAAAAACCTGTAAAAGCCTAAATGATGCACTTTTTTATGAGCCCAAGGTCAAAAATGATTTTTAGATCCAAGTACATGCATTTAAGCAAAAAAATAATCATAATAATTGTCTCCAAAGGTGGATGACCCATACCATTATTGTCTTCTAGGATTATTATAGGGGATTGATGCCTAATGTCCCTGCTTGTCAAGAGTAGTAAAAGGGATCATTCCAGAATGTATGATGGCCTAGGGTAGGAAAGTGGTGAATGTTTCATACCTGTCATCTAATGGGTTACTCACCTCCCCAGGCTCCAGCAATAACTCATCAGTTTCTAAAAGGCAGCGGAATACATTGTGCACATAGAAATCAATGCAATGGATGGAAAAGACTGCAGGGTTACGATATAAGTGATGCAGGAGGAAGGATCTGTACCCCGGACTCACAGGCTCCTGGAATGGAATAAACTGGAACAAATTTAAAAATAGATAAAAAGTTGACATTCCGCACAAAAAAAAACAACAATTTTTCATCAGCTATGGTGCCAAGCGATGCGGTATAAAGCCAACATTTCCTTTCCAGAAATTCTCATCCCATTTACTGCTTCTGATACATTATGAAAACTCAATTCATGACTTTTCTTTGGGGTCCTATAAATTTTAGTAATGTAAGAAAACAGCTCCCTCTTATCTCCCAACGTCAATATTTATCTTTTTTTTTTTCTTTCTAGAATCTAATTCTTCAATTTTTTTCAGTAATATATCATGTTTGTAGGTATATCAATTGTAAAAAAGAAAGAAGAGTAAAAAGTAAAGGCAAATTTAACAATTTGTAAAAAATATTTTCTTAGGGACACATAGGTTCTCCATTAAAATAAAAGAGTTTGTAAAACATGTCAATATATAATGGTGCGCTCTCATTAAGTGCGGAGGAACGGGAATCTGATACTGTCTCATTACATTATATACAGTTACTGAAACTAGAAATTTTCATACTGTTCACTGCTATAGGAGCCCTGGCAATAAGTATACAGAGACAGTTCATGCAAAGTAACCAAAAAGGAACATATGGCTTCAAAAAGACTTTAAAGAGTAACCTTCATTTTAATTTTTATTTCATACATCAAAAACACACATAAAAATGAGCAACTTTATAACATACCGTATCTTATCAGCGAAATCTGCTCCTTTCTCCTCCTGGACTGATCATTTGCTTTCAAAATTCTCAATTCAAGGGTAAAATCTGTATTCAGTGAAGACTGATTGTTACATTACTGAGATTGGAGATGGCAGTTGGTGCTCATAAGATTCTATGGAGAGGGGAGGAGGAAGAGAGAGAAGCTCAGATAAGAATCTGGGTATTACTTGACTAAATAGCTAAGTAAGTAATTAACAAAGCAATTACCATATCTACAACTTATAATATTAGATTACATTTAACTGACTAAAACAATTATGGTAAGTTATACAGTTAAATAGGTTGAAAAAAGACACAAGTCCATCAAGTTCCACCTTTCTCCAACAGTTCTACATTCTTTATCTCTAGATTATTTATAACCCACAATGCCATTTGTTTTGAGAAAAGTATTCTGCCCTTTTTATAAATGCAGTTATAGTGTCGGCCATTACTACCCCTTGTGGTCGGCATTCCACAGTCTGACTGCTCTAACTGTAAAGAACCCTTTCCTCCTATTTATTGCCTTTCTTTCACCCGTAGTGAGTGCCCCTGGTCCTTAGTATGGTCTTTGGAAGGAATAACTCCTATGCCGTCCTCTATACTGACCACACATGTATTTATACATGTAAATGATATCTCCTCTGAGGCATCTTTTTTTCTAAGCTACACAAGCCCAACTTTTCCAACCTCCAACCTTCCAGCTCATTTAAAAATCTAGTTGTCGCCTTTGAACCAACTCTAACTTTCCAATATCCTTTTTAAAAAGTGGAGCCAACAACTGGATCCCACATTCTACATGTCACCTTATAAGTGATTTAGAAAGAGACAACTATATATATATAATCCCATATATTGGGATTGCAGGATTTTTTCTCTCTTTTTTTATACATCCTAAAATCTTGTTTGCTTTTGCGGCTGCTGCCTGACATTGAGTGCTCCTGCTCAGCTTACTTGTAACCAGAATCCCCCGTCCTCCTGTCTGTAGCCCTCAGTATTCTCCTATTAATTGTATATGCAGCTATAGAATTACTCCGTCCTAGGTGCATTCCTTTACATTTATCAACATTAAACTGTATTTTCCGAGTGTTTGCCCATTCATGCATTTATCCAGATAATTCTGTAATTTTTTACTGTCAAGATCAGTTTATATTATTCTGGTACTGATACTTGTTGTCCCCACTGCTTCTGATACTGATTCTTGTAGTCTCCACAGCTACTGGTACTGATCCTTGTCGCCCTCACTGCTCCTGATACTGATTCCCACTACTCCTGATACTGATCCTTGTCACCCTCACTGCTCCTGATACTGATCCTTGTGGTCCCAACTGCTCCTGATCCTTGTCGCCCTCACTGCTCACGATACTGATCCTTGTGGTCCCCACTGTTCCTAGTACTGATCCTTGTTGCCCTCATTGCTCCCGGTACTGATCCTTGTCGCCCTCACTTCTCCCGATAGTGATGCTTGTGGTCCTCACTACTACTGATACTAATCCTTATCACCCTCACTGCTCCAAATATGGATCCTTGTCACCCTCACTGCTCCTGTTACTGATCCTTGAGGTTCTCATTGCTCCTGGTAGTGATCCTTGTGGTCCCCACTACTCCTGATGCTAATCCTTGTCACCCTCACTGCTCCCAATATGGATCCTTGTCACCCTCACTGCTCCTGTTACTGATCCTTGTGGTTCTCACTGCTCCTGGCAGTGATCCTTGTGGTCCCCACTACTCCTGATGCTAATCCTTGTCACCCTCACTGCTCCCAATATGGATCCTTGTCACCCTCACTGCTCCTGTTACTGATCCTTGTGGTTCTCACTGCTCCTGGTAGTGATCCTTGTGGTCCCCACTACTGCTCTCGATACTTATCCTTGTGTACTGATTCTTGTCACTCTCATTGTTCTCGATACTGATCCTTGTGGCTCCCACTGCTCCTGGTACTGATCCTTGTCACCCTCACTTCTCCCGATAGAGATCCTTGTGGTCCCCACTACTCCTGATACTGATCCTTGTCAACCTCACTGCTCCTGATACTGATCCTTGTGGTCCCCACTGCTCCTGGTTCTGATGATTGTCACCTTCACTACTCCCGGTAGTGATCCTTGTGGTCCTCACTGCTTCCGATAGTGATCCTTGTGGTCCCCACTACTCATAAAACTGATCCTTGTCACCCTCACTGCTCCCGATACTGATCCTGTCACCCTCACTGCTCTTGATACTGATCCTTGTGGTATCCCACTGCTCCTGGTACTGATCCTTGTCACCCTCACTGCTCCCGGTAGTGATCCTTGTGGTCCTCTGATCCTTGTGGTCCTCACTGCTCCTGGTAGTGATCCTTGTCACCCTCACTGCTCCTTGTAGTGATCCTTGTGGTCCTCACTGCTCCCGGTAGTGATCCTTGTGGTCCCCTCTGCTCCTGAAACTGATTCTTGTTGACCTCACTGTTCCCGATACTGATCCTTGTGTTCTCCACTGTTCCTGGTACTGATCCTTTTCACCCTCACTGCACCCGGTAGTGATCCTTGTGGCCCCACTGCTCCCGGTACTGATTCTTGTTGCCCCCACTGCTCCCAGTACTGTTCCTTATTGCCCTCACTGCTCCCAGTACCTTGTGGTCCCCACTGCTCCCGGTACTGATCCTTGACGCCCTCACTTCTCCCGATAGTGATCTTTGTGGTCCCCACTACTCCTGATACTAATCCTTGTCACCCTCACTGCTCCCAATATGGATCCTTGTCACCCTCACTGCTCCTGTTACTGATCCTTGTGGCTCTCATTGCTCCTGGTAGTGATCTTTGTGGTCCCCGCTACTCCTGATGCTAATCCTTGTCACCCTCCCTACTCCCAATATGTATCCTTGTCACCCTCACTGCTCCTGTTACTGATGCTTGTGGTTCTCACTGCTCCTGGTAGTGATCCTTGTGGTCCCCACTACTGCTCTCGATACTGGTCCTTGTGGTCCCTACTGCTCCTGATACTGATTCTTGTGACTCTCACTGCTCTCGATACTGATCTTTGTGGCCCCCACTGCTCCTGGTACTGATCCTTGTCACCCTCACTTCTCCCGATAGAGATCCTTGTGGTCCCCACTACTCCTGATACTGATCCTTGTCACCCTCACTGCTCCTGATACTGATCCTTGTGGTCCCCACTGCTCCTGGTACTGATGATTGTCACCTTCACTACTTCCGGTAGTGATCCTTGTGGTCCTCACTGCTCCCAGTAGTGATCCTTGTGGTCACCACTACTCATAATACTAATCCTTGTCACCCTCACTGCTCCCGATACTGATCCTTTTCACCCTCACTGCTCCCGATACTGATCCTTGTGGTCCCCACTGCTCTTGGTACTGACGATTGTCACCCTCACTACTCCCGGTAGTGATCTTTGTGGTCCTCACTGCTCCCGGTAGTGATCCTTGTGGTCGCCCACTACTCCTGATACTGATCCTTGTCACCCTCACTGCTCTCGATACTGATCCTTGTGGTCCCTACTGCTCCTCTACTGATCCTTGTCACCCTCACTGCTCCCTGTAGTGATCCTTGTGGTCCTCACTGCTCCCGGTAGTGATCCTTGTGGTCCCCTCTGCTCCTGAAACTGATCCTTGCTGACCTCACTGTTCCCGATACTGATCCTTGTGGTCTCCACTGCTCCTGGTACTGATCCTTTTCACCCTCACTGTACCCAGTAGTGATCCTTGTGGCCCCACTGCTCCCGGTACTGATTCTTGTTGCCCCCACTGCTCCCAGTACTGTTCCTTGTTGCCCTCACTGCTCCCAGTACTTTGTGGTCCCCACTGCTCCGGGTACTGATCCTTGTCACCCTCACTTCTCCCAATAGTGATCCTTGTGGTCCCGACTCCCCACTACTCCTGATACTAATCCTTGTCACCCTCACTGCTCCCAATATGGATCTTTATCACCCTCACTGATCCCGATACTGATCCTTGTGGTCCCCACTGCCCCTGGTACTGATGCTTGTCACCCTCACTGCTCTCGATACTGTCCCCACTGCTGTTAGTACTGTTCCTTGTCACCCTCACTGCTTCCGGTAGTGATCCTTGTGGTCCTCACTGCTCCCGGTAGTGATCCTTGTGGTCCCCACTGCTCCTGATACAGATTCTTGTCGACCTCACTGTTCCCGATACTGATCCTTGTGGTCTCCACTGCTCCTGGTACTAATCCTTGTCACCCTCACTGCACCCGGTAGTGATCCTTGTGGCCCCACTGCTCCCGGTACTGATTCTTGTCGCCCCCACTGCTCCCAGTACTGATTCTTGCGGTCCCCCTGCTGATTTTAACCCATTTAGAGAACATACCACTTACAATGACTCTTTGATTCCTGTCCCTTTACCACTTTTTTATCCATGTGCATATAGTGTCACCCTGACCTTGTTTCTGGAGCTTCAATACTAATCTGTTGTGTTGTATCAAATGTCTTCACAAAGTCCAGATATATTGAATTGGCCACATGACCAACATTATCTGAGTAGGGTTTATTGGATTTATCAGCCTCAGAAATCTCATAAACATTTGTAAATATACCCTTACAGTATCTTAAAACAGAATCAAACTAATATAAAAATAACAACAACATTAATATACATACAGTAATATATAACATTATTAGAGATAGCAATACCATCAATCCATCAGTATATGCCGAAAATATAACCTTTACGGATCTCATCAACCATATTTTAGCAGGCAGTAATGGATAACATTGTAAAGCTCATATAATAATGGCTGAATAATAAACTCACAATTCTGCGTAAATGAACTTAGATCTCTGTAGGATTCAATGTGGATCTAATTTTGGTTCAATGGAAGCACAAGAGGTCTGGGTGCAAAAAGCGAAAATCTGACTGTGCTATGATCAGGTGAAACCTGCATTACTATGTATAAATCAAAGAATATATCAAGCTCAGAAGAAAATATATTGATTATTTTATATGGAATAATACCTAGAAGAAATAATGGAGATGTTCGAGGACAAAAATAAACTTTTTTTTTAAATGCCACCATTATATATTGAATATTGATCATATGGCTGACCAAACATACTTTGACATCAGCCTCCATAAATCAGTGCAGACAGCAAGGATATATCTCTGCTAAAATGAGCTGCAGGTATACGGTGAAATCCGTTTAGTGATTGTATTTCATGATGGTTTCTTTAGCTTTTGTTTTGTTTTTGTATGAGGAATTTCTTGATGTTAAATCAAACCTTGAGTACAACGTTATGTTCCATTTCGGTGCCTCCTAATTGGGACTGAGAGTCCCAGCGTATTGATTAAGAGCATTAGTGAAACAAAGTGTTCAAGCGACACCACTCATCTATTATTAAAGGAGAATCTGAAAGGTCTGAGAAAACTGCCTGTCATAGACCTCAAGGACCGTTCCATGCTTTTGATTATATAATAAAGGACAGATTGTGGTCGAAACATCCTGTCCTGTTAAGGTCCTAAAAATAACGAATGTGGTCAATGAGGATTCTTAGAGACAGATGGCACAATGAAGGCCTACTAAAACTGATGTCATGAAGAGATGACTAAAGGACTGAATATCCATAAGCAGTCTTACTTAAAAGGGTTGTCCACTTTTATATTGATGACCTATTTCTAGGATAGATCACTGAAATCAGATTGGTATAAAAGCGCCACCAACCAGTGGTCCTGGTGCCAGCAATGGCTAAAGGTGATCAGTTGTGTGGAGGAACAGAACAGCTCATTCAAATGTATAGTGGCCGCAGCGGGGTACTGCAGATACACTACCATTCATTCACATATGCAGTACCAGGCCACGGCCAAGATTTTAGTTGACAGAGCTCTACAACTGATCACATACAACAGCTGCCGGCAACAGGAACAGCTGACTGGTGGGGCGTTTGGATGTCGCATCAACACTAATTTGATATTGATGACTTAGATAGTTCATTAAAAAAATTACCGAACAACCCTTTTAATGAGATAATATGAATATCACAGTACACCAATATAGGTAAGGGTACCGTTACACTTAGCGATGTGCCAGCGATCCCGACAACGATATGGATCGCTGGTGCATCGCTAAGTAGTCGCTAGTGAGCTGCCACACAGACAGATCTCACCAGCGACATCGCTGGGGTCGGGGGTCGCTACTTACCTGTCAGATGCGGCGATCCTGACGTCCTCCTGCCCGCTTCCACGCGTCGCTTGTCGGCGCCACAGGAAGCCCAGCAGGAAGCGCCCGACGAGAAATGGTCCAGGACCTTCTCGCGCTAGCAATATCGCTGCTACGTCACAAAATCGGTGACTTTACAGCGATATTGCTAGAGATATCGCAGTGTGTAACAGTGGCTTTAGTCCTGCAGTAGTACAGGGAATCACGATTTCCAGCACTACTGCTCTCCATTCTTGAGACTGAAAGTTGCTTTAAGCCTGTGGTCTACAGAATTGGCCGAGACGGCGACACAAGCATAGAACATCAGAGGCCCAGTGAGGTGATGTCATCGGGCCGGGACTCACATCCTCTATGTCCGCCAGCACTGCGACATTAGCGCATTGCTCCATCCGTGCTATGATGGAGGACTCATCAGGATCGTGGATTAGGAGACTATATGATTTTTTTTATTTTGATCAAAACTTGTGATGTAACTGATGGGGCATCATAAACAATGGGGGACCCTCATACATTGTAGAGACTACTGGAGGGGCCCCTCATACATTGTAGAGACTACTGTGGGGGCCCCTCATACATTGTAGGGGCTACTGTGGTGGCCCCTCATACATTGTAAAGACGACTATGGGGGCCCCCTCATACATTGAAATAACTACTATGGAGCCTATCGTACATTGTAGGCACTACTGTGTAGTGGGGGCCCCTCATACATTGAAATAACTACTATGGGGGCCCATCGTACATTGAAGGCACTACTATGTAGTCCCAACAATGTATGAGGGGCTACCACAGTAGTCTCTACAATGTATGAGGGGCCCCCACAGTAGTCCCTACAACGCATGAGGGGCCCCCACAGTAGTGCCTACAATGTATGAGGTGCCCCCACAGTAGTTCCTACAGTGGGAGCCCATCACACATTGAAAGGACAACTGTGGAGGCCCCTCATACATTGTAGGCACTACTGTGGGGGCCCCTCATACATTGTAGGGACTACTGTGGGGGCCCCTCATACATTGTAGAGACTACTGTGGGAGCCCTTCATACATTGTAGAGACTACTATGGGAACCCCCTCATAGCTTTGAGCAGAGGGTTGGACCAGATGACCCAGAATGACCCTTCCAACTTTACCATTCTATGATTTTATGATTTTACTGTGGGGGCCCCTCATACATTGTACAGACTACTTGTTACGGGCTGGTGAAAGGCACCAAATAATAAAGTATTTAGGTGCGTTCACAGCCCGTGGTCCACCGTGCAGAGATGGTAACTGCTGCTCGGTAATGGCGAAAGTTATATGGCAGTACAATAGAGGAACACACGGGGTTATCTCCACCTGGTGTGTACAGAGGCAGACTCTGTTACCTCACAGAGCCGCCCGACCGCCAAACACAAATGCTGTAGCCTGTTTATGCTCACAGAGCTCGGCAATGGAAGCGCTAGTGTAAAGTCACAGGACTCTACCCCTGAGACACTGGGTTAGAGTCACTCTAGACACATTAGTACTCGACACCGAAACTGCGGTGTCAAGAAAAGACGAGTAACTTTTGGAAGTGCATTGAGCAGCAAGGTGGTATGCTGGTAAAAGGGGAAAAAAAAAAAAAAACTCTTTTAAATCTTCTTCCTGAGCGAGTGTGAATGAGCTGAGTGTGACCTGAGCATAAGTGCGAACTGTGGTAAGTGTGTGACTTGAAATTCAGTGACTTTAGATTCAGGGAGTTTCCAAGGGAGGTCTTACTGAATTGCTGTTATATTAATACTTTTTTTTTTTTAATTTATTTTTGCTTATCTTATTGTCTGGTGCAATCCCCATTAGGATGTGCTCCACTATTGCCAATGCCATTCAGTGCACGTCTTGCCGCATGTATGAAATCCTTGAACAGCCGGTCGAGGGTGCATACTGCTGTGCGAGATGTGAGCACGTTGTGCATTTGGAAGCCCAGATTCTGGATCTAAATGTGCAGCTGGCAACACTGAGATCCATAGACAATATGGAAAGGAATCTTCTGCTCACTGAGCAGACGCTCAATGGGATAGATGATGGGGGGGATGCTAGGTTGGAGCTGCAGGACAATGAAGCAGCTAGCTGGGTGACAGTTAGAAGGCAGGGTAGAGGGAAGAGCACCAGGGAGGCTAGTCCTGATCTGGCACACCCCAATAAGTTTGCTAAGTTGGCAGATGAGGGGAGTGTTAGTGCAGGAGTAGCACCGCTGCAGCAAGGCATGTCCTCTGAAAGCCGGAGGAGTGTCTGCTCCAGTAAGGGGGGAAATAGGAGAGCAGGGCAGGTCAGACAGGTGCTGGTAGTGGGAGACTCAATTATTAGGGGAACAGATAGGGCAATCTGTCACAAAGACAGGTATCGTCGAACGGTGTGCTGCCTACCTGGCGCTCGAGTCCGACACATCGCTGATCGGGTTGACAGATTACTGGGAGGGGCTGGTGAGGATCTAGCGGTCATAGTGCACATTGGCACAAATGACAAAGTAAGAGGTAGGTGGAAGGTCCTTAAAGATGATTTCAGGGAATTAGGCTGTAAGCTTAAAGCAAGGACCTCCAAGGTGGTATTTTCGGAAATACTTCCTGTACCACGTGCCACACCAGAGAGGCAACGGGAGATTAGGGAGGTTAATAAGTGGCTCAGGAATTGGTGTAGGAAGGAGGGGTTTGGGTTCCTGCAGAACTGGGCCGACTTCTCAGTTGGCTACAGGTTCTACGCTAGGGACGGGCTGCACCTCAATGGGGAGGGTGCAGCTGTGCTACGGGAGAAAATGGCTAGAAGGTTGGAGGAGTGTTTAAACTAGGGATGGGGGGGGAGGGTATTCCTTTTATAGGAGGGGAAGACAGTGCAGATAGAGACCTGGGCACAAATAATGACATTGGGGGTGGAGGTGGCATGGGGGGTGGGGTTAGAACAGTTAATAATTTAAGAAAGAATAGAGGTACAGAGAGATACATAAAGTGCATGTATACTAATGCCAGAAGCCTCACCAACAAGATGGAGGAATTGGAGTTAATGTTGTTGGAACATAATTATGACATGGTGGGGATATCTGAGACATGGCTGGATGAGAGCCATGACTGAGCTGTTAATTTACAGGGCTATAGTCTGTTCAGAAATGACCGAACAAATAAGCGAGGGGGAGGTGTGTGTTTATATGTAAAATCATCCTTAAAACCCATCCTTCGTGATAATATATATGAATCTAATGAAAATGTAGAGTCCCTGTGGGTAGAGATAAGGGGAGGGGGGAAAAATAATAAATTACTGATAGGGGTTTGTTATAAATCTCCAAAAATAATGGAAGCTACAGAGAATATCCTCATAAAGCAAATAGATGAAGCAGCGACTCAAGGAGAAGTCATTATTATGGGGGACTTCAACTACCCTGAAATACATTGGGGAACCGAAACCTGCAGTTCCAGCAAGGGTAATAGGTTTCTGACAACTATGAGAGACAATTACCTTTCACAACTGGTTCAGGACCCAACAAGAGGGGGGGCACTGCTAGACCTAATATTAACCAACAGGCCAGACCGCATATCAAATGTAAGGGTTGAGGGTCACTTGGGTAATAGTGATCACAAATTAATAAGTTTTCATGTATCCTTTAATAAGATGTGTAGTAGAGGGGTTACAAGGACACTAAACTTCAGGAAGGCAAATTTCCAACGGATGAGAGATGATCTTGGTGCAATTAACTGGGACGATATCCTGAGACATAAAAATACACAAAGAAAATGGGAGACATTTATTAGCATCCTGAATAGGACCTATGCACAATATATACCGTATGGGAATAAACATGCGAGAAATAGGAGGAAACCACTATGGCTAAATAGAGCTGTAAGGGGCGCAATAAGAGATAAAAATAAAGCATTTAGAGAATTAAAGCAAGTAGGTAGTGATGAGGCATTAAATAAATACAGAAGATTAAATAAATTCTGTAAAAAGCAAATCAAGACAGCAAAGATTGAGACAGAGAGACTCATTGCCAGAGAAAGTAAAAATAATCCCAAAATATTCTTTAACTACATAAATAGTAAGAAGCTAAAAAATGATAGTGTTGGTCCCCTTAAAAATAGTCTGGGTGAAATGGTGGATGAGGATGAGGAAAAAGCCAATATGCTAAATAACTTTTTTTCAACAGTATTTACACAAGAAAATCCCATGACGGATAACATGATCAGGGATAAAAATTCTCCATTAAATGTCACCTGCTTAACCCAGCAGGAAGTACGGCGGCGTCTACAAATCACTAAAATTGACAAATCCCCGGGCCCGGATGGGATACACCCCCCGAGTACTGCAGGAATTAAGCACAGTCATAGATAGACCACTATTTTTAATCTTTAAAGATTCCATAATAACAGGGTCTGTACCACAGGACTGGCGTATAGCAAATGTGGTGCCAATATTCAAAAAGGGGACAAAAACTGAACTTGGAAATTATAGGCCAGTAAGTTTAACCTCAACTGTGGGTAAAATCCTGGAGGGTTTTCTAAGAGATACTATACTGGAGTATCTGGAGAAGAATAACCTTATGACCCAATATCAACATGGGTTTACAAGAGACCGTTCCTGTCAGACTAATCTGATAAGCTTTTATGAAGAGGTAAGTTCCGGACTGGACCAAGGGAATGCAGTGGACGTGGTGTACATGGACTTTTCAAAAGCTTTTGATAAGGTGCCACACAAAAGGTTGATACATAAAATGAGAACAATGGGGATAGGGGAAAATATGTGTAGGTGGGTTAAGAGCTGGCTCAGGGATAGGAAACAAAGGGTGGTTATTAATGGAGCACGCTCGGACTGGGTCACGGTTAGCAGTGGGGTACCACAGGGGTCAGTTTTGGGCCCGCTTCTTTTTAACATATTTATTAATGACCTTGTAGGGGGCATAGAGAGTAGAATTTCAATATTTGCAGATGACACTAAACTCTGCAGGGTAATTAATACAGAGGAGGACAATTTTATATTACAGGAGGATTTATGTAAACTAGAAGCTTGGGCTGATAAATGGCAAATGAGCTTTAATGGGGATAAATGTAAGGTCATGCACTTGGGTAGAACGAACAAGTTGTATAATTATGTGCTTAATTGTAAAACACTGGGCAAAACAGTCACTGAAAAAGACCTGGGTGTATGGGTGGACGACAAACTCACAATTAGTGGCCAGAGTCAAGCAGCTGCTGCAAAGGCAAATAAAATAATGGGATGCATTAAAAGAGGCATAGATGCTCATGAGGAGAACATAATTTTACCTCTATATAAGTCACTAGTGCGACCACACTTAGAATACTGTGTACAGTTCTGGTCTCCGGTGTATAAGAAAGACATAGCTGAACTGGAGCGGGTGCAGAGAAGTGTTAAATATTAATAATCCGTTAATTTCTTATAAGACCCAGTTCTGTAGAATGCTTTAGCTTACATGACATAGGCTATTTTTAAGCTTGGCTCATGGTAGAAAGACAGCTCCATATATGTAGAGACCACGTGCTTTAGGAGACGTATATAATTCATGGCTAACTGTAGAGGGGGCTCCTCTTCTTCCCTCACCATCATGAGAGACAGACGCAAGATGACATGACATAACAGCTGGTATATTACTTGACGGCGATGTGAGAAGCCGAACTGAGACACAGCAGCCATTTGCTATTCAGGATCTCGGAGAGAAGAAGGATACATGTTGCTTTTGCCATTTGGGATCTCAGAGCATGATCTAATGGACAATTTCTCTTTCACCTATTTTTATTCACCTGTTTTTCTGTAATAACCTTTCTTTGATGGAAGAAACCAAATAAACCACTATATTTTTATCTGGTAACTAGTCCTGAGTATTTTACAGGATATGCATTATTTTACATTGGAGAGCCAGCCAGATCTGAATTTTTGTACTTTTTTGCGGATTTCCCTCAACTTGCACACACGGGGGATTGGACTTTGCTAACGTCAAATCATATGTGCAAGTTATCGGGAATTCCACTACTTACAAGAATCACATAGAACCTAGAAGTAAGAAGTACCAGATAGATTGAGAAGTACTACAAGTGCCAAAAGTACCAGACGTAAGCCAGACGTGTAAAGACAGGAACCCAGCGTTGTCCATCAAAGGGAACAAGCTGAGACATTTCAAGGTAAGAGAAATGGATGTCATTAATTGTCTTGCTAAGCAGAGTAAATTGAAATTTAAGTCTGTAGACAATTCTAATTCAGAAGTTTTATGGTTAAGTTTATATGCCGAGTGTGAACTCGAGAATCAGAGGTTAGATTCTAAGTTTTTCAATAGAGAAAGAGAGAGATTAAAAAATATTCTACAGATGGTAGATATATTTCATAGATCTGTGTCAGAGAAATCTAAAAATGATTGTGTAGAGGATAGTGATATTCCCGAGATTCACTGTAATGTGGAGAAACAGTTACAAGTAGTAGCAGCTATTGAAGGTGACCTTGCAGACGTGGAACAAGATGGAGAAGTAGGAGGAGACTTCAGAACTGACGTAGAGGACGTACAAGGGAAAGACGTACCACTAAAAATAGAAGACTCACAAGCCCAAATCCGAAGTAGCGTGAGGAAGAATTTGATAAAAATATGCCAAATAATTCCTGCTTATGACAACAAAATAGATGTTTATAGAAACTCTGAGATCTTTGAAAGTTGTACTGATAACTTTGATTTATCTAACGAGGAGAAGAATCAGTTGTTCAAAATGTGGATCCCTGTAAATTTTGCTAGGAGATTGTCTTTAAAGTTATCTGGTGAGACACATGAGAATTTAACTGATAAGGACAGATTAAAAATTCTCATTTTTTGCTCATCAAATGAAAATCATCCAGATATTGATATTCTTCAAAAATTAAGGATTGGTCGGAAGGAATGTATTTTTACGTTCATGTCCATATATGAACGTTTGTATAGAATGCTGAGTGAGAATGTCAAAACACCGTCCCTCATAAGGAGTTTTGTAAGCAAATTTTGGTTTCTAAATCCTGCATCTCGTGTTATTGCGTCACAAAAAGATTCTTTGTTTGAATGTGCGCAATTCCTTGAGTTTGCCAGAAAACACGAGAATCGTGAGAGGAAAGTAAATTGTGCTAATTTTGTAAAGACAGGCAGAGTAAAATCTTATCAGAAGCCTGTATTAGCAAAGCCTTCTAAAATGAGATTTCCCCAAAATCAAATCTACGAAGAAAGAAAAAGAAAATCACATGTTTGTTATAAACCATACGGAATGATGCAAAAGAACACCGAAAAGACACAAATTGAATTAAGAAAAATGATGAGTTCTGATTTTCTTTCTGTAACAAAGATGGCCGAATTTAACAGACAGAAACAGGTGGTGAGTGACATCATGGCCTGTAAACTGAATACTCTGCTCCAAGAATCTATCAGCTTTAAAATGGCAAGAACCTTTCAGGATATTTTTTGCAGAGAAATAAGTATGGGTGTAGGAATTGGTTAGAAAAAGTAATATATATATTGTGTAACAGTGTTATACAATTAGTGAGTTATATGTAATTATTTTATAGAGTATAATCCTGTAGTTTTATGGTTTGTGGATATATACATAGTCATACAGTATATATATAGAGTGTTTGTAGAAGTAGAAATAGTAGAACTGTATTTTTTAATGAAAATTAAAATCTACATCAGTAATAATATTTAGAATTATATGATATTAACCTTATTTTTTATGTTTCCTTAGAATTTTCATTTCAAAGCAGGACTTAATCGAGAAAAATTCTCTTCCAAGGATTTATGCCTTTATTTACACAGGAAGTTGCAATATTGCATGATTTTATATATCTAACCCTTAAAAGGAAATAACCAATTGCTTTTTAAAATGTTCTGGGTGTGTGTTTTTTTACTGCATGGTTTGAATGACAACCACAGCAGGGGAATTTGAACCTTGTTCTAATAATACAAGTATACCAGTATACTATGTCCCTGTTCCTTAGGAAAAGAATTTTAAAGGGGGTCTCAACTTTTGCAAAGCAATGGAATTTTTTTTCCAGGCCTAAATGTCAAGTATAGCTATATATATATTTATGTCATGTGTATTTGGGGAATATTCAAAGAAATATTAAGAGACTAAATTGAAATAGTTTACAATGCATTGATAATTAGGATAATTTGGGTTAAAATACGTGTATTCATCACACTTTCATATGTGAGGTATAAAGTTAATATGTGACACAGTCTGAGTGACAGTGACTGAGTGTATGAGCAGCTGCTGAGCGAGTAATGTGATACGTTTGTGGGACCTCAGGATCCTGAATGCATGAGAGAAAGAAAAAAAAAAAAAAAACCCAAAAGCTTTTATCTTTAGGAAATTATTAGAATATTAAGATACATAATGAAATATTATCTATACAAACATATATTTCTATATTTCTATAGTAATTATTATTTCTTGATTTAGTTAATTGTGGATAAGTGCAATCGCACAACAAAATAGAAAATAGTTTAGGAAGAAAATCTATTCTTTCCTTATTAGCTTTAGCTCTTTTAAACAGGCACCAGCACAGAGCCTGGTATTCACCAGCTGCATCTGGGAATAGTGGACCTTCCTTCTCTGTCCAAGTGTGTTAATCTTAAACTACATTTAAATTAATTTTTCCAAAGGATAATTTTATGATATTCAAATTAATTTTGATGGTTACACATCTTCAGACAAATAATGGTATAAGCAAGTATAAATTCACATAATTTATACATTAATTATTTTTAATTTTGGTTTTGATAAATGAATTATTTCATGAAACAATATTTTTTGGTATTAAGGGGGAAATATGTTTTTTATCTTGACTACATAATCACATTTGATTAATACCTCTTCTTCACACATTTTAATAGGAAAAAAATATTAATAAGGTACAATGGTATAAGTATTGGGTATAATAACAAGTATTATAAAGAGTCATTTCTTTACACTAAGAGGAATTACATGCAAAGTTGCATGATTTGAATATTTTGATAACACAAGTTTATGACAATTATGAAATAATCCAGATCATGGAAATATTAAGGGTATATGTTACTGAAGACATAACTACACTGCATCAACATAAAGGCCTTATTCTTATTCTTATTTTTCATTCTTATTTTTCATTATTTTTAATTCTTTCACCAATATTTAGTAAAGTAATATCTACTGAGAATATTGCTTCATTAAATATAGCAATTATATGGTTCTATTACTAAGGAAAATGTTTCACTTCTGAGTTATATGCAACAATTCTTTTATTCATTCATTCGCTCACTCATATATTCTTATTTTGGTTCATGGCTATACATTCCTACATATTATTAGTATAATAAATATATTCCTTATTAATAAAGATGAAAACACTGGTTACATAAAACACAGTGACACCTATGGGTTGAAAAAGGTAATTACACCTATGACATAAAAATGTTCTATCACATGAAAAAAAAAAAATGGATAATAATGTATTATCACTTATTATTGGTTTATTATTTCAAATATTGAAATCCATATACAGTACAAATTCTGATAATAATTATATGGATATTACTGATTGCTATGGTACGCTGTGATATTATGGGATAGGGAAATTACCAGATTTGGTATAGAATAGGGAATGAAGACTTCAAGCAAGATACTGAAATTATGTTAATAAAGACTTTTCACATTTCTAAACTTCATTGATTTTTATCAGTTGCAAGAAGAAGAATGTCGCTATCCAGAAATCCCAGAAGGTAACAAAGCTATGATTACTGAGTAATAGACTGTGTTAATTACAAATGCAGTATCCACCACTGACAGTCACAAGTGCAGTATCCACCACCGACAGTCACAATTAAAGTGTCTAACCTGACAACCAGAGGACGATGATCCTATGATGCTGAGAAGAACTGTGTTATCACGTTCTTATCAAGTTCCAGAGGTTTTCAATCACCTGAAAAGCTTCGATGAAAGCTGGTGAACAATGAAGGTAATTATCAGGAAGCTACAACCCTGACATATGTCCTGTGCATTAGGACAAGGACTGGTTATGGTGCTATGTTTAGCAAGGAAGAGTCATTTTAACCCTTGCTTTGCTGACCAAAGACGTCACACCTGTTCAAAGACCAGTACCGATGGAGGATTCCAGAATATCCAAGGCGAGCCAATGTAAGCCCAGGTTTTTAAAGATGACACTGCACAGATATTAAAGCTGCATTTCATCTATAGACTTTGTTTCTTATCAACATTTGAATTTATGGACTTTGATTTGATACACCACACAATTCCTACAACATCTATATGCTATAAGAAAACTGTATTTTTAAAAGAACCAAGAAGAAGACAGAAGACATCAAAATGAAGACCAGATGACATCAGATGATGATGACTGGACCTGAGATGCTTCAATTTAGACTTAGGGAAGTATAATTATACATATTTTATATGAATATTGTTCACGACTTACCATAACATGAATTCACATCAATTATGTCATTGAGTACTTATAACGGTAATCTGATATTATTATTATTATTATTATTATTGATATTAAATTATTTTGTCAAAGAAGAAGAAAAGAAGAAAAAAGATCGTTATATTTGAGGGTTCCAATTAATGTCTGTCTCCCTCAAAAGGGGGAATTGTTAAATATTAATAATCCGTTAATTTCTTATAAGACCCAGTTCTGTAGAATGCTTTAGCTTACATGACATAGGCTATTTTTAAGCTTGGCTCATGGTAGAAAGACAGCTCCATATATGTAGAGACCACGTGCTTTAGGAGACGTATATAATTCATGGCTAACTGTAGAGGGGGCTCCTCTTCTTCCCTCACCATCATGAGAGACAGACGCAAGATGACATGACATAACAGCTGGTATATTACTTGACGGCGATGTGAGAAGCCGAACTGAGACACAGCAGCCATTTGCTATTCAGGATCTCGGAGAGAAGAAGGATACATGTTGCTTTTGCCATTTGGGATCTCAGAGCATGATCTAATGGACAATTTCTCTTTCACCTATTTTTATTCACCTGTTTTTCTGTAATAACCTTTCTTTGATGGAAGAAACCAAATAAACCACTATATTTTTATCTGGTAACTAGTCCTGAGTATTTTACAGGATATGCATTATTTTACAAGAAGAGCGACCAAAGTTATTAGGGAACTAGGGGGTCTGCAATACCAAGACAGGTTATTATGTAGGGAAGGTGACCTGATGGACGGACGGACTAGTCAGAGTGAAGAAAGATAGGTTTGCACAGTGTAGGTAGGAGTCAGTGATTACAGTGGGGAAACAACTAGGAAAGTGTAGTGGACGTGCAGTACCTAGGGATGACCATTAGATGGCAGGGTGGAGTGTGAGCAAAGGACTTTACAGCAGCTTAGGGCTTTAGAAACCGTTGGTCATGGGGGGCGTGGTGACAGTTAGTGACAGTTTCAAGGAACCGGGGAAGTTATAAATTCTGAGGGAGGGTTCCAGAAGATTCCAGTCCCCAGGGGGAGCCCAGGTGACAGGAGGACTTCACCAGTCTGTGTGCCCTGAGGAGAATCCGACCAAGGGGACTGAGGAGAGGAAACGTCAGGGGGTGGTCCTGACAGAAAGATACCGCAGAAGAGACGAGGCAGTGAGTGCCATATACCGTATTTGACACGACGACTGACCAGTGAAAGCGCTGTTGGTTATTGGGCCTAGGGCGGCCACAGTGGCGGACCTGGCAGGAGCGTCGAACAAGTGAAGGAGGGACAGTACGCATATGTACGTCCTTATTGTAAAAGTACGGTGTGTAAACGGCTCTGGAAACGGAGGGCCGATAAGTGAAGAAACGTGCGGTGTGCTGCGGAGGCCGTCAGGCGGACGGCAAGTAATGCAATAAACTTGGACCTGTTGCACCCAGAATCTGCCTCATCGTGTCTCTGTCATCATCTCTGCGCGGTACAAAAGTAGGACCACCCCCCCCCAGCTCGGCACCCCACCACCGACACTACATTTGGCGTAGTCGGCAGGATCGCCGCCGCTAATACGCTATCTTCTGCGGCAGGCCTGCAACTGAAGGACTGAGGAAAACTTGGACTGCTCTATTTCGGATTATAAACACCTGTGGACTAAAAATTACTGACCTGTGGATTACAAATTGGGACGCTGTGTCGGATCTGTGTTGCTTGCAGAGGATCCAAGGCAGTAGCTGATTCTGCCCAAGATGGCGGTATTACTTCAGCGCAGAGGAGAGGTCCGGGTGTTTGCAGTTGTTCAGAATGGACTGGGACCCCCTCCAACGTACCCCAAAAGGAAGCAGTATATGCCCGGAGACCGACGTTTCCATATATTGGACCCTGGCAGATGGATGGAAAGGTCTGCCAACGCCCCACCCAGCAGGAGGAGTGGCACAGAAGAAAAACTTGGCTGCGGCTGTCTGACGCCATTCGAGTGCTGCCCAATGGATGGTATGAGATGCTGCGGGTGTCGGGGCATCGGCCGCCTAGAGTGGCAATGGCGGCGAGAGATGGAGCTGCACCAGAAGTCATCTTCAGATTTACGGGCAGGCAGCGGGATGCTGAGCCGGGGAGCGGAGCCTGAGGGGAGTCAGCGAGAACGGCTGCCACCAATACCAGCAGAGGACTTCTCAGCGGAGCCCCCGAGTCCGGAGGGAAGGCCCGCAGGACAGTGGAGCAAGGAACGGAGGCTGCGGGGGAAACTGCGTGATGATGGAACGGAGGCCGCAGCGCCAGGGAAGGTGAGAGTACCCCCGGCCCTACCAGTGCCTCCGCAAGCGGCCCCCACCATTCTGCTGCAGCACGCGGCCCCCTGCGCACCGGAAGGCCTAGTTACCACGGGCCCCGTGGTATATGCAGAGCTGAGCGAGGTCCCCGCTCATGTCCCCGAACTACCCCGCCCGGAGTCACCAGTGCAGAGCTCACCCAAAGAAGATGCTGCTGTGCTTTCCCTGCTAATAGCAGCTGCATTGTTGAAATCGGCCGTTACTCCGACTCCGTTGGAAGTAGTGGATGCGGCCTGTCCTGAGGCCGCGGTTATGCCGCTGCTGGAGTCGGCTGCGACCGATTTAGCGGGCCCTGTGATTCCAGCCCCCGAGGACCCGGTTCTCCCCATTTGCCACCTGACCCCAGCGGCTGCTGGGCCGCAGAAATCTTCGGCCGTTTCTGTCTTGCGGTCTTTTTCAGCGGAGTCCCGCCCACCGGACTCCAGGGCCCGTGCTGTTCCCTCTGTGTGGGAAGCGGAGGTGATCAGGAAGAAAAAGGCCCGGGAGCAGGAAGTGTGGAACCTGCTCCACACTCAAGGAGAGGCCGTCATGGAAAAGAAGAGGACTTGAATGGACACCCTCAGTATCCCCGTGGAGCCCTCACCTCTGTCCATTGAGAGTGGTATAGACTGTCAGGAGTTCGATGCACCGTTGTGCAGATTATAAGGACAGTTGCATTTAGAAAAAAGTTTTGTTGTTGTTTAACTGATGCAACTATTTTCTCTCTCTCTTTCTTTCTTCTTTCTATGTTCTTTATATACGAAAATATGTTTACCTGACAGAACGGGGATACGGAAAAGTGGAGGAGTGTCCAGGTCCAAGGAAGGGGGGGAGGAAGAAAGAGGAAATGCAATGTTATGTTATATTTTGGTTTTAAAAGCAAGAGAAAATGAAAAAAAAAAATTATAAAAAATGGGGTACTTGTGCTATTATAAAGTTGTATGATGTATAATATGCAAAGTAAAATGCAACAGGTCCGGGTTAAGGGAAGGTCTGCGGGACCAAAGGAAAGTGTGAGATCCGGTAGGGATCTAAGAGTTGAGGTCTGGGAGACCGGGACGCCGACCATGACATGTAATTGAAAGAAGGAAAATGAGTGGGAAGACGTGAGAAAGACAGCCGTCCTAGGTCAGGTCCCCAACACCACGGACACCCCTGAAGAAGGAAAGGCGGGCGCCGGCAATGATCTGGTAGGTGAGTGGCCTCGATCATGGCGTACCGGATAGTGAAAGGTAACAGTAGGGGAGAGTAGGGGAAAGATACACGCCGTAGAGAGAATACGGGTGTACCTTGCCCAATTTGAAAGACGTTGTCATGTGGCGTGCGCGCTGGTGAGTAGCAGTAGGCTGCTCAGAGCATAGTGCTCCCAGTATGGTTCGGCCCCCGCAGATAGTGGGTTTGGCTCAACTTCTGGTCCGACAACAGAATGTAGGTGTAGATTCAGAATGACGAAGGCAGGGATGACGATTGTCGAGGACGACAATGGACAAAGGAAGGGGGAGTGTAGGGAAGGTGACCTGATGGACGGACGGACTAGTCAGAGTGAAGAAAGATAGGTTTGCACAGTGTAGGTAGGAGTCAGTGATTACAGTGGGGAAACAACTAGGAAAGTGTAGTGGACGTGCAGTACCTTGGGATGACCATTAGATGGCAGGGTGGAGTGTGAGCAAAGGACTTTACAGCAGCTTAGGGCTTTAGAAACCGTTGGTCATGGGGGGCGTGGTGACAGTTAGTGACAGTTTCAAGGAACCGGGGAAGTTATAAATTCTGAGGGAGGGTTCCAGAAGATTCCAGTCCCCAGGGGGAGCCCAGGTGACAGGAGGACTTCACCAGTCTGTGTGCCCTGAGGAGAATCCGACCAAGGGGACTGAGGAGAGGAAACGTCAGGGGGTGGTCCTGACAGAAAGATACCGCAGAAGAGACGAGGCAGTGAGTGCCATATACCGTATTTGACACGACGACTGACCAGTGAAAGCGCTGTTGGTTATTGGGCCTAGGGCGGCCACAGTGGCGGACCTGACAGGAGCGTCGAACAAGTGAAGGAGGGACAGTACGCATATGTATGTCCTTATTGTAAAAGTACGGTGTGTAAACGGCTCTGGAAACGGAGGGCCGATAAGTGAAGAAACGTGCGGTGTGCTGCGGAGGCCGTCAGGCGGACGGCAAGTAATGCAATAAACTTGGACCTGTTGCACCCAGAATCTGCCTCATCGTGTCTCTGTCATCATCTCTGCGCGGTACAAAAGTAGGACCACCCCCCCCCCCAGCTCGGCACCCCACCACCGACACTACAATTACACTTGGGGTTATTTAGTTTGGAGAATCGAAGGCTTAGGGGTGATCTTATTACAATGTGTAAATATATGTGGGGACAATACAAAGACCTTTCTAATGATCTTTTTACTCTTAGACCTGTGACGGGGACAAGGGGGCATCCTCTACGTCTGGAGGAAAGAAGGTTTAAGCATACTCACAGACGCGGATTCTTTACTGTAAGAGCAGTGAGACTATGGAACTCTCTGCCATATGATGTTGTAATGAGTGATTCACTACTAAAATTTAAGAAGGGACTGGATGCCTTTCTTGAAAAGTATAATATTACAGGGTATATACACTAGTCTCCTTAATATTGCGTTGATCCAGGGAGCTAGTCTGATTGCCGTATGTGGAGTCGGGAAGGAATTTTTTTCCCCAATGTGAAGCTTACTGTTGCCACATGGGGTTTTTTTGCCTTCCTCTGGATCAACATGTTAGGGCAAGTTAGGATAGGATATGGGTTGAACTAGATGGACTTAAAGTCTCCCTTCAACCTTAATAACTATGTTACTATGTTAACTTAAATAAAGCGCACTATGTGCACACAACACCGCTCTGGCGGACGCCACTAACCACCCGGACTAGGGCGGAAAGCGCTAGACTTGCGCACGGTGCCACACTGGCAGATGCAGCCGCTTAATGCGGTACTGAAGGTGCCCAGAACAGGACGGCACTGTATGGCACTGAGTGTGGTGCTATGAGATGTAGCACACTGGTGCAAGATGAGGCCACTAATAGGTGCTGACTCTAAACCCTACAAACATGCGTATCCAAGGGAGGGGAGTTTTAATGAATCAGTGACCAGTCTCATGCATCCATCATCACTCACACACATAGCATCAAGAGTCTATACTAGTGCATGGCCGAGTGGCCATGCGAACCTTTTGTAGCAGCGTCATTCTTTCCGGGACCATCCTGATGGTCCAATCCAAGCTGCTTGAGGACCTGAGCATGTGATCTCCGACCTCCAATGAGAGGTCGTCCCGCTGGCATGCTCAGTGGCCCCTAAGAAGGACTTAGTCCCAGGAGCTGCTTGCTGCTGACCAGTGCAGGCTGCTATAGCTGACCCTGAGATGGTAGCAGCAACTGAACCGACAGCACTGGCCTGATCAAGATGCCGGGCACGACATCTTTGATGAGCAGCCTCTTCTGCGGCCGGGACTGAATGGGAGACCGCAGAAGGCAAGGCTTGGGATTCCTCCTGTGCAGAGGCAGGAACCCGACGCCTAACACTACTATGGGGGCCCCTCATACATTGAAATAACTACTATGGGGGCCCATAATACATTGTAGGCACTATTGTGGGGGCCCATTACACCTTGAAAGGACTACGGTGGAGATCCCTCATACATTATAGGCACTACTGTGGGGGCCCTTCATACATTGTAGGGACTACTGTGGGGCCCCTCATACATTGTAGAGACTACTGTGGGAGCCCCTCAAACATTGTATATAAGTTGATACAGGGCCATTATACAGCAAAGGAGCTAATGAGTAGCCATAATGCCAAAATTATATTGAGTATCCGCCAAAAGGATACGTCATTTTTATTAAATTAGTGGAGTAATCCTGTAATTGTTGAATTACTGTTGCTCTTTGGATCCCTTGTTTGTCTCTTTCCTCTCTCTTCCGGTGGAGATGGCGAATGACTGCTGCCACCAATCGGTAACGTGTCAGCATTTTTCATAGTTTTGTATATATTTTAATTTTTGTTTTAAACCATGCTGGGGAATAGTTTTAAAAAGACCAGTATGGTGGGGTAAACATTTTATAGAGGTTAGTAAGTTAATATATCATCATGTGGAAGTCTAACCACCAGAACCATGATTTATAACCAGACTGAAGCACCACAGCCCTCTAAATGCAGTACTGGCACAAGAAGTTCCAAATGAAGCTCCAGCTCTGGAAGTGTATGGAATAATACATTACTCTGCAGCTATTGTGTAGAGATACAGCAGAGCTGAGTTATGTATCAGTATAATCACTTCCAGATCTCACCTCACAGCAGTCAGTGTGTGAAGACCATGAGAGCTGACAGCAGTGTGAGATGAGATCTGGAAGTGTTTGTAATGATACATAACTCAGCTCTGCTGTATCTCTACACAGCAGAAACAGAGAGCAGTGAGGAGAGGCGGGCATGTTCTTTTCTCCCTCGCATGATGCTGCTTACTCATGATCAGTCGGTGTCATGCAGGGAAAAAAGTACACACCCATCACCCCCAGATCTTTCATAACTTCCAGTTGAACAACAACATAAAATATAACCTAAATTTTACAAGTTAATATTGTAAAGAGAAAAAAAATATTTTAATAGTTACAAGATGTAAGTTTTTCATTTTTTCAATGTAACTATAGAATTAAAGGGTAATTGTACTTTTAAGTAACTTTTCAGAATAAGTTGCCCTGCATGTGTACACAAGGAATAACTCTGTTTCTGGTCATTATATAACTTATATCTAGCATTTTCACCCATTTTTCCTCTGTAATTATTTTTCAATTGACTCTGAGCAGGTAGGAGGAAATAAGCTGTTAATAAGTCTCCAATAAACTGTACACAGAGAGGGATTCCTGGTCTTCATTACTTACACGTATCACAAAGACAACATGGATGAAATTATACAGCAGCCCTGAGCTGTGTAGATGTTAATCCAGCTTTGGAGTGAGGCAAAAGACTTGTTAGAAAACTCAGCACGATCTTTGTGTCTCCTTCTGCCTATTTTCTTAGTCTTCTAATTGCTATTTCCTACCATCCCCTCACCATAGAGTATAATAGGCTCTGTAAGGCTAAATGCACATTGCATCTGTTGTGAGGCAGTGAGGGGAATCAAATACGAGGGTCATTATGTGTCCCCCAGGATGCGTATAGAAGCATACTAAACCCGATTGAGAGCATTGTAATTACAGCCACAGCTGTGCTTACAATGCAAGATAAAAGAAAGTGTGGACTTGGTGAAATGATTTATTGAGTCATATTTAAGAAAACCTGACATGGGCTTTTATTTTTGGAGAGATCTGTAGGATGGTAGTGGGATGGATCTCTCCCTCCACTCCGGGCCTTAGGAGTGGCCCATGTCCACAATTCCCATTTAAACTTTCAGTTGAGGTTTGGGTGTGTCAGGGTTTTGTTTGCAAGCATCAGGGCCGAAGGCTCTATGCAGGACAGGTGAGTGAGACTGAACACAGGCCAGAGAAGGCAAAGCCACTGACGCATCCACCGGTGATACGACGGTGAAATCGCCCACAGCAATGGATTTGATATGGACTGTAAGGCCGGGATCACACACAGCAAGATACGGCCGAGTCTCGCAGGTTAAAACCAAGCTCTGGCGCCGGCACTCCGGAGCGGAGCGTGCAGCCGCACAGCAATACATGGAGCTGCACGCTGCGCTCCAGAGTGCCGGCGCCAGAGCTTGGTTTGGTGTGACTCCGGCCTTATGGAAAATCCGGCTGCGAATCGGAGGATTGAGTTATTTTTGTAAGTTGCCAAAATAAAGACGCTTCAGTTGAACTAACCTGGGTCACTACCTCTTTACCACACTGTCGTGAAACCCGTTGCATTACACTGTGCATTTAGCCTTTAGTATGCACTGGGAACTATTCTCTGCCTATATCTTGATGATGTGTCTGTGTACCACTTGTGTCTGCGGTGTAGACTGTGATTTCCTATACCATGCATTATACTGCCCCAATGAATAACACTGGTCCGAGTGCAATCCGCTTTTTATCACGGACAGCACTCTGACCAAAAATACGGTTGTGTGAACGAGCCCTAAAATCCAGGTCCTAAAGCTATCTGCAATAATCAAAATCTATATCATTTCTACAGAATCAGTACTCAATAATGTCTTCACAGTTGCTAAATGCAATGTAAAATTAGACTATTAATATTCATTTCCACAGAAGCAGAAATTGTTTGTGTAAAGCTGTGATTTCCGATTGTAATAAATCCTTCACTTCTACATATTTCTGTTCCGATCCACAGAACAAATACTAATCTGATTAGCAAAATGTAAAATCTGTGCGCCTGCAGATTTTTTCGCTGCCTGAACCGTTAATAATTTATCTGCTCATCATATAATCTGGTCTCTTACTGACCCAGAATTTCATAAGGGCAACATAATGCAGAACAACGTGCCGTATGACGCAGGAAGCCGGGTCATAAAAAGTAAATAGTATCTATCTACTCTATGTAATAAAGGGAGATGGTCTATTTTACAATGGGTCTTTTATGTGTGGCTGATAGAGATGTATAGTATGGTCCATCTTTAAAGGGGCTTTGCTTTTTCTGAAAACCTCTTTTTCCTGGCTTAAAGGGAATATGTCAGCAGGTTTTTGCTACCTAATCTGAGAGCAGGATGATGTAGGCAAAGAGATCCTGACTCCAGGGATGTGTCATTATTGAGCTGCTTGCTGTAGTTTTTTATAAAATTACTGTTTTATCAGAAGGAGATTATCACTAGAGGACTACTTGATCTATTGCAGGTAGTCCAGCTTCCCCCCCACCAGTGATTGGCCACTTTATGCCTATGTACAGCATGTGCAGCTAATCAGTGGTGAGGGCAGGGTTATACACAGCTCAGCATTCAGAAAACTGGTAGATCAGCAGCAGAGAAAGATGTGATTTTTATCAAAACTGCAGCAAGCAGCCCAGTAAGTGACACATCACTGGAATTAGGGTCTCTGTCTCTACATTATGCTGATCTTCAAATAACTTTCTGAAAACATATTATTTTCTCCATGATCCAACAGTATAAATTAATATTTAATATTATACATTTGATTTGTGGAACCAAGCAAACAGCCCCGTGACTTCTACATAAGCGATACATGTGTGGCAGCAAAAAAAGAATGCTTTCCTGACCAGGTATTTTTTGTGCACTTGGTTACTGATTCAATGCATTACTTCTCTTTGTCTTCATGTGTACATACAGTAATATACAAATAGCTATGACAATTATTTTATTATTAAGTACGGTATATACTGTACACTCCGATACTGCCTGTAAGACGAATCTGTGCATCAGCAGAGCAGGTCTTTGGGTGAACCAGTGCTGCCACGCAGGATGTGCCCTACTGAAAAAGGCACCGCAAATGGCTTGTGACCACCACAAATCTTCATTGTATGGCAGCATTATGTGGATAGTATATGACACCATTAGATTATTTTATGTATGACGTTATATTTGCTTCTAATGTTCTTTTTGCTCTTTATGGTGCTATTTTCTGGCAGTGCTGCTGCTTGGACTCTGGATTGTATTTTGGGGAAAGATTTTTTAATTCTGCTATCTTTATCTTAGACCAACTTTTAGGGCACAAATCCTTTTCACAGGACTAAGTTTATAGGCAAGCATGTAGCAATTTTATGAATTTGACACACGTGCCTTACTTCTTTCCCTTTGCCGTAAGTGTAGATGATGAAAATTTACTTGCAAGGAATTTAATTCTTCTTCGATTTTACAAAAAGTTATATTGTCCAGAATACAGATTATTTGCAATTTGCTCTGTCCAAATTCAGAAAACTGGTGGCCAGTTGCTTTTGCCATTTTGCTGAACCATAGAGAACAAAGCAATAATAATACTCACCGTACTCCTCACCTGTCCCATTGCCCCACAGCCCGACGTTGCGTCCTCTACACCTCTTCTTCCATTGTCGTATGGATCCTTCAATCTCTTCATCCCAGGCGAGGACTTTCGGCACGATTATGCCTCTGACACCCCTGTTACAACATGCGTCACCCAAGTCACGGCGACATTAGAAGCATAGTTGTGCCAGATGTCCTGACCTGGATTGAAGAGGCAAATGCAGATGCACGCAACGCTTCATATCTTAACACCAAAACCAAGGCATTGTGGCACCTCCCTGACACTCAGCACCCCGTGACCTACGGGTTCCAATGTAATCAGATGCTCCAAAAATGAATGTATCTCAGTACTATTATTGAGCAACTACCACAAAACATAGCCAATTGATTATACACTCCATTATTGCGTTCTACCTTGCGGCAACCAGACGTTTTATTGGGTATTGCACGACTACCTTCATAGTGAATGGTATCTATAAAAAATAAATGATCTATGAAAATTTAATGTCCCCTGTATTGCTGTAAGAAATGGCAGAACCAGTCTTTTATCTAAAATTGCATACAAAGATTGACATTAATATTTTATTTTTCCTTTGGATATAAACCACAATACCAATAATAAAAGCTGTTCACAAGACTCATCATTACTGTTTTTAATAATGGTCAACAAATTAAGAAGCAAGTATGAAGGTGATAATAGCTTCTGTCAATATAGTAAGATAAATGAATCGCTTTACATCTATCTGTCTATCTAAACATGTTTACTGTATATATACACATGTGGTCAAAATTGTGGGTACCCCTCGTTTAATGACAGAAAAACCCACAATGGTGACAGAAATAACTCGAATCTGACAAAAGTAATAATAAATCAAAAATCTATGAAACTGAACAAATGAAAGTCAGACATTGTTTTTCAACCATGCTTCCACAGAATGTAAAAAAAAAAATAAAACTCATGAAATAGGCTTGGACAGAAATGATGGTACCCCTGAAAATAATGTGACAAAAGCAACATATTAAATCAAGGTGTGTCCACTAATTAGCATCACACATACAATCTTGGAATCATTTAGCGGCCCTGTATAGAGGGCTACATGTCTTGCAACTGAGACCAAGCTTTCTAACACTGGGCAGCACATTTCTCTCTAGAATCCCTTGATAGTCTTGAGATTTCATTGTACCCTGCACAGATTCTAGACACCCTGTGCCAGATGCAGCAAAGCAGCCCCAGAACATAGCACAGCCTCTTCCATGTTTCACAGTAGGGACAGTGTTCTTTGATATGCTTCATTTTTCCATCTGTGAACATAGAGCTGATGTGCTTAACCAAAAAGTTCCATTTTTGTCTCATCTGTCCATAGGACATTCTCCCAGAAGCTTTGTGGCTTGTCAACATGTAGTTTGGCAAATTCCAGTCTGGCTTTTTTATGATTTTTTTTCAACAATGGTGCCCTCCTTGGTCGTCTCCCATGAAGTCCACTTTATCAATACAAAAATGGTGGGGGGAACAAGAGGCGCAATAGTGCCCTATCACTAGTGACACTTGAAGTATGAGCGGTATAATACAGTTCCACTCACCTATTCCAGTTGTGTAACCCACAACTGGCTTGAGAGCATATCACAGAATCAGCTGCTGCAGGACCTCCACCAACCACTCGCACGTGGAAAAACCTTCAGAAAGTTGTGGGAAGCAGGGTGTGTTGCAGTCCGCGCTGCCGAGATTCACAAATCACCTGGGATGCAAGATGTTGTAGCAGTGTACTCCTTTATTTCCTCCTACGCGTTTTGGCGCCCTTCCTGGATATATCCCTGAGGAAGGTGCCAGGAAGGGCGCCAAAACGCGTAGGAGGAAATAAAGGAGTACACTGCTACAACATCTTGCATCCCAGGTGATTTGTGAATCTCGGCAGCGCGGACTGCAACACACCCTGCTTCCCACAACTTTATGAAGTCCACTTTGGCTCATACAACAACGGATGGTGCGATCTGACACTGATGTTCCTTGAGCTTGAAGTTCACTTTTCATCTGTTTAGAAGTTTTTTCTGGGCTCTTTTGTTACCATTCATATTATCCGTATCTTTGATTTGTCATCAATTTTCCTCCTGCGGCCACGTCCAGGGAGGCTGGCTACAGTCCCATGGAGCTTACATTTCTGAATAATATGTGTAACTGTAGTCACAGGAACATCAAGCTGCTTGGAGATGGTGTTATAACTTTTACCTTTAACATGTTAGTCTATAATTTTCTTTCTAATCTCCTGAGACAATTCTTTGCTTTGCTTCCTCTGGTCCATGTTGAGTGTGATACACACCATGTCACCAAACAGCACAGTGAGTATCTGTAGCCCTCTATACAGGCCCACTCACTGATTCCAAGATTGTAGATACCTGTGATGCTAATTAGTGGACACACCTTGATTTATCATGTCCCTTTTGTCACATTATTTTCAGGGGTTACCATCATTTCTGTCCAGGCCTACAGTTGTGGCCAAAAGTATTGACACCCCTGCAATTCTGTCAGATAATACTTAGTTTCTTCCTGAAAATGATTGCAAAGAAAAATTCTTTGGTATTATTATCTTCATTTAATTTGTCTTAAATGAAAAAACACAAAAATAATTGTCCTAAAGTCAAATTGGATATAATTCCACACCAAACATAAAAAAGAGGGTGGACAAAAGTATTGGCACTGTTCGAAAAATCATGTGATGCTTCTCTAATTTGTGTAATTAACAGCACCTGTAACTTACCTGTGGCACCTAACAGGTGTTGGCAATAACTAAATCACACTTGCAGCCAGTTGACATGGATTAAAGTTGACTCAACCTCTGTCCTGTGTCCTTGTGTGTACCACATTGAGCATGGAGAAAAGAAAGAAGACCAAAGAACTGTCTGAGGATTTGAGAAACCAAATTGTGAGGAAGCATGAGCAATCTCAAGGCTACAAGTCCATCTCCAAAGACCTGAATGTTCCTGTGTCTACCGTGCGCAGTGTCATCAAGAAGTTTAAAGCCCATGGCACTGTGGCTAACCTCCCTAGATGTGGACGGAAAAGAAAAATTGACAAGAGATTTCAACGCAAGATTGTGCGGATGTTGGATAAAGAACCTCGACTAGCATCCAAACAAGTTCAAGCTGCCCTGCAGTCCGAGGGTACAACAGTGTCAACCCGTACTATCCGTCGGCGTCTGAATGAAAAGGGACTGTATGATAGGAGACCCAGGAAGACCCCACTTCTTACCCCGAGACATAAAAAAGCCAGGCTGGAGTTTGCCAAAACTTACCTGAAAAAGCCTAAAACATTTTGGAAGAATGTTCTCTGGTCAGATGAGACAAATGTAGAGCTTTTTGGGCATAGGCATCAACATAGAGTTTACAAGGAGAAAAAAAGAGGCATTCAAAGAAAAGAACACGGTCCCTACAGTCAAACATGGCGGAGGTTCCCTGATGATTTGGGGTTGCTTTGCTGCCTCTGGCACTGGACTGCTTGACCGTGTGCATGGCGTTATGAAGTCTAAAGACTAACAAAAAATTTTGCAGCATAATGTAGGGCCCAGTGTGAGAAAGCTGGGTCTCCCTCTGAGGTCATGGGTCTTCCAGCAGGACAATGACCCAAAACACACTTCAAAAAGCACTAGAAAATGGTTTGAGAGAAAGCACTGGAGACTTCTAAGGTGGCCAGCAATGAGTCCAGACCTGAATCACATAGAACACCTGTGGAGAGATCTAAAAATGGCAGTTTGGAGAAGGCACCCTTCAAATATCAGGGACCTGGAGCAGTTTGCCAAAGAAGAATGGTCTAAAATTCCAGCAGAGCATTGCAAGAAACTGATGATTACCGGAAGCGGTTGGTCGCAGTTATTTTGGCTAAAGGTTGTGCAACCAAGTATTAGGCTGAGGGTGCCAATACTTTTGTCTGGTCCATTTTTGGAGTTTTGTGTGAAATGATCAATGTTTTGCTTTTTGCTTCATTCTCTTTTGTGTTTTTTCATTTAAGACAAATTAAATGAAGATAATAATACCAAAGAATTTGTGTTTGCAATCATTTTCAGGAAGAAACTGAGTATTATCTGACAGAATTGCAGGGGTGTTAATACTTTTGGCCACAACTGTATTTCATGAGGTTTATTCATTTATTTTTAATTCTGTGGAAGCATGGTTGAAAAGCAATGTCTGACTTCCATTTGTTCATTTTCATAGATTTTTGATTTATTACTTTTGTCAGATTCAAGTTATTTCTGTCACCATTGTGGGTTTTTCTGTCATTAAATGAGGGGTACCAACAATTTTGACTATGTGTTTGTATATATATATATATATATATATATATATATACAGTATATATATATATGGGCAAGAGACTCTTTCCATATTGACGGAATTATTTGTCCAAGGCCGTTTTCCTAGCCAGACACTGTCCTAGCCCGTCACTAGGTCAAAGTGGCCATTTTTTGCTCTTATTTTATTCATGTTGCTCCTATGAAGTTTGTGTCTTTTGTGGTTTTTATTGTTGTTGTTTTTTTATCCTCCTTATAGTTCCAGAGATATGATCTTTTTTTTAGAGTTGATTTTTATGGGTTTTAGAAGAAAACCAAACACTACAGAAGGGGGATGTGGAGACCCCTAGACTGATCTAAAGTTATCCTATCTGTCCTACCGTCCCTATATACAGTAGATTCCGCACCTATCGCCGAACAGGATACCTAGTCCCTGTGTGACCCTAGCAAAAAGCTCTGCACCGGGTAGGACAGAATGAACGCTAGTCAATCCCTCTAGCATTAAAGACAGAATGTCACGCGGGGCTTAGGTCAACTAAGGCAGAAATACCCGGGGCCCCTGTGATGTCCCTTTAACTAGGGGAAACCCTGTCTGACCCTCAACCCAAGGGTTTTTGCTGATGGTGCAAATGCCTGAGCCTCCACCCTTTCCTTATCTCCTGCTCAGCCCTAAGCTTAACCCTCCACCCTCCACCCAGTGAGGAGACAAACCACCAAAGCCCCAAACAATAAAGACAGACAGGGAGAACTTAAACTGCACCGCGCCGCATACACACAGGACTATACAGTAATGTGAACAGGGCACAACAAAACACAAATATGGGAAGGCGAGAAGGTAACAATGGATCATACGACACCAGATATGAATCTCTCTCTCTCTCTCCAACACCTCCACTCCAGACCGGAACCACTTGGTATGACACACAAGCTATAATCGGCGACGCCCATAGGCCAGCATGACTATTTAAAGACCGTGGGCGTGACCAAACATCCAACCTGATCTTCAGCTAGATTAACCCCCGATAGCCTGAGAAACTCAAGCCGGCGCCACTGAGGCTATAGTGGACGGAGGTGGAACTACCTCTGCCTGCCGGACGCTGTGGTGTGAATAGCGTCCGACATGACAGTACCCCGTCTTCTACGAGGGACCCCAGGGCCCTCAAGACTCATAGGACCCGGCTTGTCCGGATGACGACGGTGAAAAGAACTGACCAGCCGATCTGCATGTATGTCCGAGGCTGGTACCCAAGACCTCTCCTCCGGACCATACCCCCGCCAGTGTACCAAATACTGAAGAGTACGGCGCACTACTCGAGAGTCCACTACCTTGGAGACCTCAAACTCTAAATAGCCATACACCATGACTGGAGGTGGCATCGGCGTCGTGTCCACAGAGCCTACCACCTTTTTCAATAAAGCCCTGTGAAACACGTGTATCTTGTATACTGCAGGGAGTTCCAACCAATAAGCAACTGGGTTAATGATGGCAGCAATCTTAAAAGGCCCAATAAACCTTGGACCCAATTTTAAAGATGGAATTTTGAGTTTTATATTTTTAGTCGCTAACCACACCCATTCACCCACACACAGGTCCGGACCTGGCACGCGTCTACTGTCAGCCACCCGTTTGTACCTCGCACTCATGCTCAACAATCGTTGTCTCAGCCTCCTCCAGACCGATGATAATTGAGCTCCTAGCTGGTCCTCCTCCGGGACGCCCCCCGAGTCACCCTGACGTAAGGTACAAAATTGAGGATGTTGACCGTAAACACAAAAGAACGGAGACTCTCCCGATGACTCTTGACGGTGATTATTTAACGCGAACTCGGCCAGAGGAAGGAAAGTAGACCACTCCTCTTGGTTGTCGGACACAAAGCATCGTAAATACTGCTCCAGATTTTGGTTCATGCGCTCAGTTTGACCATTTGACTGTGGATGAAATGCCGATGAATGTGACAACTTGATCCCCAAACGTGAGCAAAAAGCTTTCCAAAACCTCGCAACAAATCGAGTTCCCCTATCAGATACTATGCCCGACGGAACTCCGTGGAGTCTGACCACCTCCTGCACAAACACCTGAGCCAACGTCTTCGCATTGGGCAAGGAGGGCAATGAGACAAAATGCGCCATCTTTGAAAATCGGTCAACCACCACCAGAATGACCGTGTTCCCCGCCGAGACTGGCAAGTCAGTGATAAAATCCATGGAGATTTCTGTCCATGGCCTATTAGGTACCCCCAGAGGCTGTAGCGTGCCAGCAGGACGGGCTCGGGGCGACTTGGCCCTGGCGCACGTGATGCAAGCTGCCACGTACGAGACCACGTCCTGCCGGATTTTGGGCCACCAGAAATGACGCGATACCAGCTCCAAGGTGCCCTTAACCCCTGGATGACCAGCCAGTACTGAGTCGTGATGTTCCCTCAACACCTTAAGACGAAGATGAAGGGGTAGAAATGATTTGCTGGCGGGAAGTCCTGGCGGTACCTCCTCTTGGGCCTCGGCAATCTCCGCCTCTACCTCAGTCGTGAGAGCCGAAACCACTACACCTTCCTGGAGGATGGGTACCGGCTCTTCCCGAGGTTCTCCCCCCGGAAAACACCTGGACAAGGCATCCACCTTGGTGTTTTTAGCCCCGGGACGGTAAGTCACCAGAAAATTGAAACGTGTAAAAAACAATGCCCAGCGAGCCTGCTTAGGAGACAGACACTTGGCCGACTCCAGATAGAGCAGGTTCTTATGGTCGGTGATAACTGTGACCTGGTGAGCCGCCCCCTCCAAGAAGTGTCGCCATTCCTCAAAAGCCAATTTGATGGCCAACAACTCCCTGTTGCCGATATCATAATTCCGTTCGGCCGGCGACAGCTTCTTGGAGAAGTAGGCGCATGGATGCATATCGCTCAAAGATGAGCCCTGTGACAGTACTGCCCCCACTCCTACCTCAGACGCATCAACCTCCACCACAAAAGGTTTAGACACGTCCGGTTGCACCAGAATGGGGGCTGAAGCAAAACTGTTCTTCAGACGCTCAAATGCACGTATCGCCACCTCAGACCAGCTAGTCAGATCTGTACCTTTTTTTGTCATGTCCGTGAGCGGTTTGGCTATAGTAGAAAAGTGTTTTATAAATTTCCTATAATAATTAGCAAACCCAAGGAACCGCTGGAGCGCTTTCAGATTATCAGGCCTTTCCCATTGTAGCACCGCTTGCACCTTAGCGGTGTCCATTTTAAACCCTGCGGCGGACACAATATATCCCAAAAAAGGCAACTCCTGAACAAAAAATAAGCATTTTTCCAGCTTAGCATAGAGCTTATTCACACGGAGAAATTGTAACACCTGCCTGACATGCTCTAAATGAATGTCCCGGTCGCTCGAATAAATGAGGATATCATCCAGGTATACAATCACAAATTTCCCCAGGACATGAGCAAACACATCATTAATAAAATGTTGGAAAACAGCAGGCGCGGTTGTCAACCCAAATGGCATAACCAAGCTCTCAAAATGACCCTCAGGAGTGTTAAAGGCCGTCTTCCACTCATCCCCCTGACGGACCCTTATGAGGTTATACACCCCCTGAGGTCAAGCTTGGAAAACCACTTTGCCCCCGCCACCTGGTTGAACAAATCAGGGATCAAAGGCATCGGGTATGGATCACGGATCGTAATCTGGTTTAACTCCCGGAAATCCAGACACGGCCGTAACCCCCCATCTTTCTTCTTATGAAGAAAAACCCCGCTGCTACAGGCGAGGATGAAGGCCGGATGTGTTCTTTGCTCAGACTCTCCACGATGTAGTCTTTCAGAGCTTGTCTCTCTGGACCAGAAATGTTAAACATCCTGGCCTTAGGTAATTTGGCCCCGGGTTTTAACCTAATCGCACAGTCATAGGCTCTATGTGGAGGCAGTTCTGAGCAACCATTCTCAGAGAAAACATCCGCGAAATCCTGCAAAGCCTCCGGAAGGCTGGGCGTCACGGCAGACACACATGTGGCCAAGCAATTGTCCTGGCAAAAACCACTCCATTGGACTATGTCCTGAGTTTTCCAATCAATCACCGGGTTGTGCCTGGACAACCATGGAAAACCCAAGACCATTTGTGCTGGGAGATTACGGAGGATCCTACATGTAACCCACTCCGAATGTAGGACCCCAATGTGGAGTTTCACCTCAGCCACAAACTCCGTAATCTCCCCCTGAGGGAGGGGAGCGGCATTAATGGTAACCACCTGAATAGGATGAGGGAGTTTTTCGATCTTAAACCCGGCAGTGCGTGCAAACTCCTCATCTATGAGATTGGTGGCGGAACCGCTATCCACAAACACTGATATTGGTAGCTCTCTGCCCGCGATAATAACCTTGGCAGGGAGCATACATTGAGATACCATCATGGAGGATATGCATACGCTCAGTTGGGTCTCCTCCATACCCACTGAGCTTAGTAGTTTTCCGCCGGTGTGACCTTCTTCGGTAGCACAGGACAAGCGTTAACATAATCATTCCTTTTACCACAGTAAAAACATGCTCCGGGCTTCGTGAACCCAGGGACGCGACGCTTAACCTGTGACACCCCCGCAATTTGCATAGGCTCAGTGGGCTCACCTGCAACAACCACACTTGCACCCCTGCTTTCCCCCAGGGGTAGCGTCTCCTGTGCCCCCTGACGCAAACAGCGATCAATGCGTATAACCAAACTCATGGCAGACCCCAACGATGCAGGAGTCTCATACATCAGGAGGGCCTGATTAACTCTTCCTGAAACCCCCTGAATAAACTGACTCCGCAGCGCTGGGTCGTTCCACTGTGTGTCTACTGCCCAACGGCGAAATTCGGAGCAATAGTCTTCCGCCATACGTTCCCCCTGACGGAGGGCGCGGATTTTAGATTCTGCTAGAGCTAATCTGTCGGGATCATCATAAATGAGCCCGAGTGCAGAAAAAACATTATCGACAGAATGAAATGTAGCAGAGTCAGCTGGTAAGGAAAATGCCCATGCTTGGGGGTCCCCACTCAGTAATGATAACACCAGCTCATTACCTGAGGAGACCGGGCGCATGCGGATGTATAACTTGCAGGCCTCCCGAAATATGACAAATTTGCTGCGTTCCCCTGAGAATCGTTCTGGCAGCGGGATCTTCGGCTCTGCACCGACACCTGCAGATGCCGTTTGCACCTTTGCTACTACCAGGCCCTGCTGCTGAACTGCCCCTTTCAACTCGGAGACTTGTAAGGACAGCGCCGCCAACTGGCGGGTTATGGAATCCATGGGATCCATGGACTCCTGAAAAATGTGGGCCGATTATAATGTCACGCGGGGCTTAGGTCAACTAAGGCAGAAATACCCGGGGCCCCTGTGATGTCCCTTTAACTAGGGGAAACCCTGTCTGACCCTCAACCCAGGGTTTTTGCTGATGGTGCAAATGCCTGAGCCTCCACCCTTTCCTTATCTCCTGCTCAGCCCTAAGCTTAACCCTCCACCCTCCACCCAGTGAGGAGACAAACCACCAAAGCCCCAAACAATAAAGACAGACAGGGAGAACTTAAACTGCACCGCGCCGCATACACACAGGACTATACAGTAATGTGAACAGGGCACAACAAAACACAAATATGGGAAGGCGAGAAGGTAACAATGGATCATACGACACCAGATATGAATCTCTCTCTCTCTCTCCAACACCTCCACTCCAGACCGGAACCACTTGGTATGACACACAAGCTATAATCGGCGACGCCCATAGGCCAGCACGACTATTTAAAGACCGTGGGCGTGACCAAACATCCAACCTGATCTTCAGCTAGATTAACCCCCGATAGCCTGAGAAACTCAAGCCGGCGCCACTGAGGCTATAGTGGACGGAGGTGGAACTACCTCTGCCTGCCGGACGCTGTGGTGTGAATAGCGTCCGACATGACACAGTAAGAATAAATGAAACCAGGGGGACACTTAGCTTGAGTAGACTCAGAAATAAAACACTGACTCCCTCCAAACTCCAAGAGGACGCTAGCAAACTGCTACAGCTCCAAGCTTCAACTGAGAAGTGCAAATAGGAAATAACACCCGCAACTTCCAGCAGGAAATTGGGAGTTATAAACACCCAGATCCAGGTGACACCATTAAGGTCGGGAGAGGTGGCCACTAGTCTGCAAGGCCAACCACTGTGACATTCTGCAACTAGATGAAGTGCGACTGTCTGCAGCCTCTGACACACCCGTGACACTAAATCTAAGAGAGTTAAATCTGTTGATGCACGTCCCCATGTAAAAAAGTCACCTTGTTACTGGTAGATGGTAACACACATTTTGATCAAAATGCACACTAAGAACTTTATTTATAAGTGTAGTTTATATAGCAGTAATGCAGTTCAAAATTTATATGTTCGAAGGTTCCATATACCTTAGCACTAGAGGTGATCAGATCAGGTCAAATTCGCCTGATAGCGTGGATATTCTCAGAGCTCTTCTTCGCTAATTTAGTCCCTTGTTATGTTCTAGGGTCTCTCAAGACTCAAAGTAAAATGGAAAAAAAATTAAAATACTAACCACTCAATTGCCGGGCCATCCACTCCTCACATCACCCATACAGTCTTTGCCACATTTCCTGATCGACACCACTCACGCTGAAATCCCTACATGCCATGCCGGGGATTTCAGCACGAGTGGTGGCAATCAGAAGATGTGGTGTGGACCAGACTGGTCACAGTGAGGAGTAGAGGGACAGGAGAGGGGAGCAGTAAGGAGAGCGTAAAGATTTTTTTAATTTTTTTTTTATTTTGATGGCCCCAGAAAAATGGCAGCCACCATGTTGCTGAACCCAATTGGATGCCAGTTTCAAAAAAAAATCTGCATTTTGGCAAATGAGGATTTTTGTTAAATTCAAGTAGAATGTTATTACACTCTAATATATTTGTTCATCTCTACTTGTCACACTTGGAGTGCAGTTGCTTTTGTTTTGCATTTTTTTGTTTGTTAGCCCATTAACCTATCTACAGTTGTACTGGTCCATTTGAGTTCTAAAGGATCTTCCAGTGTATTTCTGCAACTACAGGGACATCTGGAGGAACAATAATGTGTTTTACTGATCAATATAATTACAAATTTATGTTGCATTTTTGTTGTTTCAAAAACAATAGAAAAAAATACAAAAAAAATTGATTCCAGTCCCTATATTCTGATAGTCCTAACTCTTTTTTTATTTTTTTGGTTGATACAGTTGTATAAGTGCTGTAATTTTATTGCTACTATTTGGGGTTGATATAGTCTATTTTTATGCCATTTTTTGGTGCTACAAAGTAACGTAAAAAGAGCAATTCTGCCATTCTGATTCTTTTTCAGATCTATTTCAGTGTTTATTGTTTCGGAAAACTATTGTGAAACATTAATAGTTTGGACAATTGTGCATGGAACAATAACTAATTTGTTAATTTGAGGGATTTCAACTTTTATATTTTTGAACATTTTTAAATAAATGTTTTCATGCTTTTTGGCATTGTTTTATTGGCTTTCTATATTGTTACCTTTTTTTAAGATCCTAATTATATGCCTTCATTTGTCAATGCCTAGTTGGCTCCCAGTTTTCATCTTTGTTTTTGGGTTTATCGTAAATCCATTAAAAGTATATGAAGAGAAAAAAATGAAAGCATATTATCACCAATCTTTTCCACCCGATGATCGGAGTTGTAGAGTGTCGCTACATGTCATCCTTCAATGCTAAACCCCTTTTCAAAATCCATATATAGAAGGTGCCAAGGACGATTATCTGCTGTCACATTACCCAATCTGGGTCAATCAATCTTGAGAATAATGAATCCTTCTCTTAATATAACATTGAAGGAAAGTCTGAATTACATGTAGATCTGGAAACTGTCCGTCCATAATTAATGTGGAGAAATCAAATTTATGACCAGTGTTGCAAAGAAAATAATTAGCCTACTTTTAGGGAATGGCAGTAGTAAGTGCATTATCGGTAATTTAGGTTCTTCCATGCTTAAATATGGAAATATTACTACCGGGACATTAAGCAATATCTGACATAATGAATTACCTCCTGGAGGAAAAAATATAACGTGTGGGATATGATTAAGAAGTTATGTTATGTGAAAATGCTGTTTCAGCAGAAAATGATATCTCTAAGAAATGCGATCTTTCGCTCTGATGGGTGCACCATTTGCGTAAACCCATTTCGTTAGCTGATCGGGTGCCATCTATGGCTCTAATGCATTAATTCCTTAAGAAAATATTGACTTTTTCTCTCGTTAGTACATTTGGGAGCTACTTTGTTTACAAAAATTATAGGCGGCCAAGGCCAAGTCTAGGAGGAAAATGGGTCAAATACAAATATTAAAAACCTCAAATTTAATAGTAAGTCATCTTCAACAGAAGAGCTGAGTAAGACATCTTTAACCCATTTTTGCATTTTTGTTTTTTTCCTTTCCTCTTTCCCAGAGCTGTAATTCTTTTATTTTTCCATCCACATAGACATATGAGGGCTTGTTTTTAGCGAAATGAGTTGTACAATTCTTCCAGTGTTTTGGGGGAATTGCTTTTATGGCATATATTTTGTAGTAAAAATTGCCTCGTAATATGTGTCTCCTCATCAGTATAATTACGGCGATACCAAATATGTCCAGTTTTTTTATTACTTTAGCAGTGAAAAGAAAATCAGAAGTTTTAAAAAAAATATTTTGTGTTGTCATTTTCTAAGATCGGTAACATTTTTATTTTTTACACTGGGGACAATTTTTTTTTTTTTTCTGGACGACACAATATTTGTACAACAAAGGTTATCAACCCTGCCATCTTCAATACATTGTCAAAATTGGGCAACTCCCTTTAATAATAAACCTACAAGAAGAATTGGAGTCTTAACGCCCCAGAATAAATCTGAACAAAGCTGTCTTTTAAATGTAAAATCTCACTTTATTGAAAAATACATATACCATAGTACAAACACATTAAAAAATGAGTGTATTATCCCAGGGTGGTACGACACAAAAAGGGATGTCACAAATACAAAGTGATAAAGTGCCAGGGTGCAAAAAAAATCCTTACCCATGTGGGATCCTGATGCGTCTCCCTAACGCCAGACGCGTTTCGCCCAAAGGAGCTTCCTCGGGGGGCACACTTTGTATCTGTGACATTGTGGGTAGTGTTTATGCTGGCTTAATACATACATTAGATATCATTTACGGGACGCCACTCTTTATATCCCTTTTTTAATCTGTTTCTCACATTGTTGAGGGACTTGTGTTGACTTTTTTGCTGCCTATACTTATAGGGTTATTTAAGTGATATTTCAGCAGCCTTTACTTGGGTGATTTGGATGGCTTGCCCATTATTTTGATTCTTTTTGCCTGATGAAATCTGCTAAAACCTACCCCTGTATTATAATGCAATTTATGTGTGCTATACAATTTTAGTGATGCATCCCTTTTTGTGTCGTACCACCCTGGGATAATACACTCATTTTTTAATGTGTTTGTACTATGGTATATGTATTTTTCAATAAAGTGAGATTTTACATTTAAAAGACAGCTTTAAGACTCCAATTCTTCTTGTAGGTTTACGACACAATATTTTTAGCGATATCATATTGGGATAGATGTGATGTTTTGATCGTGTGTTTCAGCCATCTTTGTGGTTTTGCAGAGACCAAAATAATCAAAATTTTCTCATTCCTGAATTTTTTCACCAATCTGGTAAATTATTTTTAGATTTTTTAAAAATCTGACTTTTCTGAACTCGGCGATACCACAGGTGTGTATATTTTTTATTTTTATTATCATTATTTTTAATGGGGGGAGAAGAGGGTTGACGTGAACTTTTATGTTTTTAGTTTTTTCATATTTTTTAAAACTTTTTTTTTTACTTTTCACTGTTTTTCTTAGTCCCGTTAGGGGACTTGACGCTGCGACTGTCTGATTTCTTGTGCTCTATACAGCAACATCACTGCATTTATGTATATAACAGAAATCACGGTCTCCTTTGAAACCCCGCCACAAGCAGAGTTTCAAGGGAACTCCATAATGACAAGTACAGGGGTCTTCTATAGACCCCCAGTTGTCATAGAAATCCATCCATAACCTGTGATCACGAAATGATGCATCCCCCTGCTTTATTTTTATTTCATGATCTACTAAGGAGAAGGATGAGTTTTCAGCAGTCTCATTATTATCAGAGTCAGGATAACAATGACAGGTAACACCTGTATACACAGCTGATAACACAGGAACCACCAATCACAGTTGGTGATGTCACAGCTAACCCTGCTCCTTCTCAGTAACCTTTTCACACGCTCATTAGATGCTTCACTACAAAAGATAGGGTCAGTGTCTGTTCATTGCTGCTAATGTACATGTTGACTATTCTGAAATAGCCTGAAATTAAAAATAAATGCTAAAAAAATCTTTAATGGCCAGTGTAAAAAAATGCAAGATTTCTATTTTTTACTTTTAATATAGATTGTGAGATGAAAAAGAAAAATAAGAAAAATATAATATATGGTATATCAAAAGTACAACTCTAAGGTTTGTTTATGGCTGGATTCACACATCAGTTTTTTTCTCAAACGTGAAATATGGCCCATGATTTGTTCAGTGTGCTGGATTCATTCTTGGTCCGTAGGTCGGTTTTTATAATTCTTGATGCATTTTTTTCGATATAAAAAATATATATTTTCAGCTTCTAGCCATTAAACTGTAAGATACGGACACAAAGATGGCATCCATATGCTATCCATTTATATTTACGTTTACTCATAGTGGTAAATTTGACAAGCAGCATGGATCAAAGTACAACTTGTTTCTATTTTTTTTTCTTTGCAGACAATCATTTGAGGGGCATGACCACGGAGTGCCAATGAGGGGTTGCCTTTGCATTCAGGGTCCCAAGTCACTGCATAGAAGACCAACAATTGGAGGTTCAAGGGACAAAAAATAAAAGCTTTTAAAAATCTATTTAAAAAAATCTAAAAGTTCAAATTACTTTTTTTCCCAGTTTAAAAATAAAGACATAAACATATTTGTTATTTTTTGCATCTATAAAATCCAATCAAACTATCAGATTAACCATTTTCCCCCTTCCCCCCAGGCACAATTTTAGGTTTTATCATACATGCATTTTTAACAGCTCTAAGTTCATTTGGATATTCAAACTATTTTTGCTACTTTTTTTCACAATACATGAGGCTTTGACATTATCTCTTTTTTTAGTTTTGTTTTATTTATTTATTCTTTTTTGTATTTTACTTATTTTTACATTTGTTTCATACATTGTGTCCTCATGAAGTCTTAAAATTTGGGTCCTAATATATAATGCAATGGTGCAGTAGAGTAGCTACCAGGGGGCAGAAGAGAGGGCAGTCATCCCGGGCCCCACGCTCTGAGGGGGCCCACCCGGAACTAGGCTATTGAAACTGTATCGGCGTGCGCAACACGCCGATACAGTTACAGTCTGTGGCAGAGCAGGCAGAATCGATCTCCCTGCACTGCCGCCCCGCCACTATGGGGCCCCTGAGCAGGCAGGGGGCCCAGTGCCAGCAGTGGCTTCCCCCCCACACGTCATCGCAGGTTCAACTGTATCGGCTGGATGCCGAAACAGCTGACAACATTGATGAGAGTGGGAGCGTTACGCTCCCTCTCCCATCATCCCCCTGTCAGCGTCTGATGTCCTTGACTCAGACACTGACAGCGGGCGCGATGACATCACTACTCGGCGCCCGCTGTCCAGAGATATGCGGGAGCTCGTTGCAGTGGAGGAAGCAGGAGGACAGGTGAGTATTGCATTGTATTTATTTTTTTAAGGAGGTGCATTATATTAAAATCTGCCTATAGGGGGCTGCATTATATAACAGAGTCAGCCTATTGGGGCTGCATTTTATTAGAGTTTGCCTATGGGTGCTGCATTTTATTAGTCTGCCTATGGGGGCTGCATTATATTAGAGTCTGCCTATGGGGGGGGCTGCATTCTATTAGAGTCTGCCTATTGGGTGCTGCATTATATTAGCGTATGTCTATTGGGGGCTGCATTATATTAGAGTCTGCCTAATGGGGGCTGCATTATATTACAGTCCACCTATGGGGAGTCCATTATACTATGATGAGGACTATCAGATGCATTTTACTATATGGAGGTCTATGGGGAGTACATTTTACTATATGGGGGCCTATGGGGAGTATATTATACCATAGAGTCAGCCTACGGGGGGTGCATTATACAATATAGAGTCTGCCTATGGGAAATGTATTATACAATATAGAGTCTGCCTATGTGGAGTACATTATACTATATGGAAGCCTATGGGAGTGCATTATACAATATAGAGTCTGCCTATGGGGAATGTATTATACAATATAGAGTCTGCCAATGTGGAGTACTCTATGTGGGCCAATGGGGAGTGCATTGTACTATATTGAGGACTCACTGGTGCATTATACTATATGGAGGCTATCTAGGGGGCCATCATACAGTGTGGAGATTACAGTGATGGGGCCATCAAACAGTTTGGGGGATACTAAGAGGTCAGTATACATACAGTGAGGGGAGCATTATACTGTGTACAAGAGAGCATCATACTGTGTATAGGGGAGCTGTATAGGGGGAGACTCGATACATTATTTAATGTAAAGAGGGCACTTATTGTTATAGGGGAACTCAGGTTACTGTAACTGTCAAAGGGGCACACAGGGCATTATTACTTTCTAGAGGACCAAACATGGGCACTGTTTTCTAGGGCACTTGCACCCGGCATTACTATATTCTAGAGGGTTGCTTAGAATTTAGAGGGTGCACAGAACCACACAGCAGGTGCAGTAACAGGGACACATATGGTAGGAGTGGATCAGCATTGGGGTATCAGCAGGATGAGAAGGTTGTGCAGGTTGTGGATAGATGGGAACGGTGCTGGAAATATGAGACGTGAAATGTGTCTTTGCTGTAATCTCTGCAGCCGAGTCCTGGCTCAAAGAAGTTTTCGTGTCGGTCTGGGCCAGATGGAAAAAACGTAAAAAGTGAACAATTGCATCAGAACAGCAGCTGTAAATCATCATCTGTAACTGTGCTGTAATCTCTTACATGTTCCATAGGACTGAGATCTACCACTGACCATATGGTGGTAATATCCATGTTGGTCTTTATATAGAGATTATTTTCAGTAACAGCACGGTCATCTGCTGAGGTTCTCCTACATCGACTATTAAGGTGCGTCACCAGTTGTAATCATGGTTACCTGGTTAGGGACCTTTTCAGATGCTTTGCCCCCCTGAGTCAAAACCCTAGCTACGCCTCTGCAATGGTGGAAGCTTAGTGCATTGGTATTCAGCAATCGGGAAGGCTAAAAATGGTAATAAACCTTGTCTATCTTCTCTTTAGGGGGTCTGGCTGTGTCTGACTGCAACTTTCCTCCCCACAGTTGCACGATCTCTTGCAAGTTGCCTGCATTGTATTGACATTCTTTAATGTCAGTGCAGAGTACAATGTGGACTGCCCAGATGTTTACAGTCTATGATAAGTCCAGAAGTCGTTAACTAATCGGTATGATAAAACTATGTAAGGCTACTTTTCCACAATGAGATTTTGGTGAGTTTTTGATGTTACAGATTTTCTGCAACATTTCTGCACCCATAAAATAGATTACTTGCAATTTTTTTTTAGAACATAGTGCAAAAAATTGCCAAAAACTCATTGTGGGAATGTAGCCTAAAGAGAAAAAAAGGACAGAATTGCTGTTTTCAGTTTCTGCATCTCTTGAAAAAAATGCAATAAACAGAACAATGTATGTCAAAGAAATAACCCGGCACCGGGACTGAAACCCTGGTCTCAATGTGCCTTGCTTGATAGCTCATTAGAAGTCCAGTTAAAAAAGGAGGAACCCGGGTGCTGCCGAATATACATCCTTTATTCGCAACGATTAAAACAGCAGCAGCGAGAAGAGGTGGGAGAACAGACAGACTACAGCTGTTTCACACTGCGTGCGCTTCCATGGGTCCATTAACTTATCCCTTACAATATCATGTAAAAAAACATAAAAATCGTTCACAATTGCATCTCTTTAACTGCTTCTGGACCATCCACAGACTTTAAATATCTGAGCAGTCTCGCTTCTACTCTACTCTGCAGTGACATTCTAAAATGTCCCTGCATAGAGGCACAACTACACAGGATTGTGTAGCTGTGGAAATAGGGGTTCAGTGGTCAGAGACAGCTAGAGTCCTCATACAGAAGGCAGAGATGTTTATTGCCATCTCTGCCTTTTTATCACTATATACACAGCACTAAAGAAGAACTGTATAGGCATTAATAAGAAGTGCTGACAACACTTCCAACATATACATCTGTCATGTGATCCGTATATATAGGGAGGGAGGAGGAGCTACTTCGTCATAGGAGACCAGACAGTTCCACAATGCAACCCGCAGGCTGCATTTCCCCTGTAACTGGGGCTAATATATCAGGACGAGTTACAGCTGCAATAAGAGGAAAATAAAAATATTTCAATATTTAAATGCCCTATAAAGGTTTTTTATAAATTTATGAAGGGCACAATATGTAAAACAAATGAAATAAATAGAAATAATAAAATAAAAAAATAAAAAAATAAATAAAAACAACAATATAATTTTTTTTAAAATGCCACTATCAATCCATATCACTATTACCAGACCTGCTCCCATTAAAAAAAAAAAGTGTACATATACTGTAGAAATATTTGTAATAGAATGGGTAACATTTTTCTTTAAATGTATTTTAGCGTGGTCACAAAAAATGGTCAAAATAGATACTTGTTTCCTTTAGTTTTCCATGGATATTATCAGATATTAGCAAAAAAAGAGAATATGACAGTGACATAAAATATACTAAAATTTCTGAACAAGAAAAAGAAAAATTTTTACAGCTGTTTAATCTGTATGTACAGTGGCATTTAAAAGTTTGGGCACCCCTGGTCAAAATTACTGTTATTGTGACCAGTTAAGCAAGTTGAAGATGGAATGATCACTAAAAGGGCTAAAGTTAAAGATGACACATTTTCTCTGCATTTTAGGCCAAAAAAAATTATATATTGTCATTTTTTACATTTTAAAAATTACAATAAGGAAAATAGGCCAATGCAAAAGTTTGGGCACCCTGCATAGTTAGTTCCTAGTAGCACTCCCTTTTAAAATATCACAGCTTGTAAACGCTTTTAGTAGCCAGCCAAGAGTCTTTCAATTCTTGTTTGATGGATTTTCATCCATTCTTCCTTGGAAAATTCTTCCATTTCTGTGAGATTCCTGGATCGTCTTGCATGCACTGCCGTTTTGAGGACTAGCCACAGATTTTCAATGATGATCGAATCGGGGGACTGTGAGGGCCATTGAAAAACCTCTAGTTATCGCCTTTTGAGGTAGTCTATTGTGGATTTTGATGTGTGTGATCATTATCCATTTGTAGAAGCCATCCTGTTTTCAAATTCAGCTTTTTTACACATGGTATTATGTTTGCATCAAGAATTTGTTGAAATTTCATTGACTCCATTCTTCCCTCTACCTGTGAAATGTTCCCTGTGCCATTCTCTTCTACACAACTCCAAAGCATGATTGATCCATCCCCATGCTTAATGGTTGGAGAGATGTTCTTTTCCTGAAATTCTATGCAATTTTTTCACTGCACATACCTTTGATCATTGCGATCAAAGTGTTTTATTTTAACTTCAACGATTCACAGGACTTGTTTCTAAAATGCATTGGGCTTGTTTAGATGTTTGTTATGAACTCATTTTCGGCTCCACCAGTTGAGAGTTCCCCTCCCGTTCTCCCTCTGGTGGTGACAGGAGGTAGTGAGGTTGGTTTAAGTGGTAGTGATCTGCCACCAGATGAGGAAGATAACGATTGGATCTCTGGAGTATCAGACTGGATATAAGACAGCCGACGCCCTATCCTAATGCTGGTGATTCAGTCTGCTTCTCATTTCCTGGACTTCAGCTCTCTTCCAGTCTTCTTAAGTTAAGTTTGTTTTTTTGCTATTGTTCACACTTGCGCTTGTTGGTCAGTTCAGTTTCTTGTGTGGTCAGCCTGCCCCTGCTGGGGCTATGCTGAATTTCCACTCCTATGTATCAGTAGTTGCCAAGCTGCTTTTTGTCCCTTATTGGATTGGCCTCTTTTTGCTCTGTCTCAGAATATTTCAGAGTGCTGATATAGGTGTAGAAGTCTAGTGACTTCAGGGTTAATTTTGTTATCAGAAGTGTTGGACAATACTTTTGTAGGTTTTTTTTGGCAGATTGCAGACAGTGTCTTTCCTTTCCTGTCCTGTTTAGTTAGCCGGGCCCCAACGTTTGCTCAGCCTATTTTCCTGCCTTTGTTTGTAATTTCATCTTGTTTCACCGACAATACATATGGGGGGCTGTCTTTCCTTTGGGGTCTGCTCTGGGGCAGTTAGCTTTCCTCTTTTCCTGCTTTAGGCTTATGTAGCTCTCCGGTTGTTGCGAGGCATCTAGGACCAATGTAGGAACGCTCCATGACTGCTGCTAGTTGTGCGGTTAAGTTCAGGGATCTGCAATCTGCATTGTTACCAACTTCTCTGGTTTTCTGAGACTTAGCTTGCTGTTTATTTTTTCATCCTTGGTTTCCCATTCATAACAGATGTTCTTTTGCATACCTCTGATGCTAAATTTTATGGTGAGGGTGCAGGAGAGGTTTTCTTCTGATGACTCTTCCATGAAGGCCATATTTGATAAGGTGTCTCTGAACAGTAGAACAATTACCACAACTCCAGAATCTGCTATATCTTTCTGAAGGTCTTTTGCAGTCAAGTGGGGGTTCTGATATGCCTTTCTAGCAATCCTACAAGCAGCTCTCTCTGAAATTTTGCTTGGCCTTCCAGACCTTATCTTGACCTCCGCTGTTCCTGTAAACTGCTATTTCTGAATTACATATTGAACTGAGGAAAGGACAACTTGAAAACGCTTTGCTATCTTCTAATAGCCTTCTCCTGCTTTGTGGGCCTCCACCATTTTCCTTTTCAGAGTGCTAGGCAGCTGCTTAAAAGAACCCATGGTGGCTGTTTTTTTGCACAAGGTTAGAGGAGGCTATATGTTTCTAAACCTGTGGAATCTGCATCAGCTGGCCTTTCCTAACATTGAGGGTGAACAAGCCATATCCCTTACAGGCTAATTAAGGTCTGAAACCTTGGTCAAAGTTATCTGAGCACACAAATCTCCAAAGGTGCCCAAACTTTAGCATCGGACCATTTTTCTTTTTGTAATTTTTAAAATGTGAAAAAATGACAATGTGTATTACTTTTTAGCCTAAATTACAAAACAAATGTGTCATCTTTAAGTTTAGGCCTTTTAGAGATCATTTTATCTTCAACTTGCTTAATTGTTCACAATAACAGTAATTTTGACCAGGGATGCCTAAACTTTTGCATGCCACTGTATGAAGAAATCCGAAAAGTGCCTGATCCGGCAAAGGGGGTGAAAATAACCCATCTTGAATTGGTTAAATATTGCCCTGTTTACCATTAGAAATGATAGGAAGTTGCTTGATACTTACAGAATTATACAATATTGAATGCTCCAGTAAATAAACAAAAGCAAACACAAAACAAGCAAAACTTACTGGAACTGTGGCCCCTGGAACCCCACTGTGTCATTTACCGAGAGAGAGGTTTCATAGATGGATGGCTTCATAGTGAGTGGCTTAATGTGCATTTGTTTCTGTTTTTTACAGTGACCTTCTGATGTTTTTCGATCAATATTATTGGCACAGCTACAGGAAACCATTTTTATGCTGTAGTTTCAAAATGAATGTCAATAAAATTTGTTTACTCGCTGCTATATTCCTTGATTCAACTAAAATTGAACTGTGTTTGCAAGAGTTGATGGCCGGACAGCAGAGTTATCAAATGCATTATGCTTGCATTTTTCAAGTTATTTATCTAAAGGTAATCAATGCGACAATCACAAAATAAGAGGTAAATATGAAAAATGTTCTTGACATTCATATTGGTCATTGTATATCTTGGAAGTAAAGATGATGAAAACGATTCGATGCAAATTGAATGCAAGTCGAATTTTATAAAATTTAATGATACTCGTAAGTCAAGATGAAATCGGACAAAAAAGCGATTCAATTCGTGTGAATCATCCAAAATGATTGCCCATCACCATTTTACACATTGTAGAAGATTGCATCACTCACAGGAGGCTGACATGACCACAGGGTTTCACCATAAAGGAATGCAGCTATCACATCACATGATACAACATAGCCAATGAGTAGAGAATATTATAGCCTGTATAAAAACCAAAGCAGGGAATGCAGCAGTAATATTAAGGATAGTGAATGTCTGAGCTGACAGCTAAGCTATAGAGGAAAGAAAGCCTTAAAACACTAGGCCAAAATCCCATTCAAAAATATGTTGAATAACTGCAACAGTGAAGAAGGTGAAAGTTGTAGTCTGGGAATAAAACAGTGATTGAATTGATAGGGGGATAGAGAGATGCCAGCAACAGTACTAGACTCGGGGCTCTTTAAGACGTCCATGATCATTGGTTCAATTTTGAATCACAATACATAAACTGTCTAAAGTTCAAGAGTATGACTGCTTCACATATTAATATTAGGTTGTCATGCCTGTGTCGGGAGATGCAAGGCCGGTCAGTGCATTACGGTCGGAGTTCGGACAAATGATCACAGACGTCTGAAAGAGCCCTCATGTGATTAGTCAGTAATATTGTGTAGCTGGCATCTGTCTTGCTGAATATGAGTTACAATTACATATTTTTCTTCATTCTTAAGGCACGAAATAGCAGTAGCAACACAGCACAATAGTTTTGACAGAAAAAAAAATTGTCAGTCAGAGATGGTGTGCTTGTGTCATGGGGATACCGCAACAGAGATAAGCCAGAAGATTGCAACATACGGTTTCACGAACTCCTGCACTGGTTGGAAGTATTTCACCATCATATTAAACAGCGCAGGATTTTTCCTTGCTGACAGTGCAAGGGTTAATCTGTTCAGTTGAAGCACCAGGAGATTTCCTACATGAAAAACAGCTGGCAACAAACGTGAGTACAATAGGGTTTAGGTCTGGAGAAATTTCTTTAGCAAGTCAGTGGTTGTCTTGGAGGTGTGTTTGGGTCGCTATTATGTTGGGATATTGGCCTGCGGCCAAGTTTCCAAAGGGAGGAGATCATGCTCTGCTTCAGTATGTCACAGTACATGTTTGCATTCATGGTTCTCTCAATGAACTGTTGCTTCCCACAGCTGGCAGCACACTCATGCAGCCCCAAACCATGACACTCCCACCACCATACTTGACTGTAGGCAAGTTACACCTGTCCTTGTACTCTTCACCTGGTGAATCAAATAAGTTTATCTTGGTTTCATCAGACCACAGGACATGGTTCTAGTAATCCATGGCCTTAGTCTTCTTGTCTTCAGCAAAGTGTTTGCAAGCTTTTTTATGCATCATCTTTAGAAGAGGCTTCCTTCTGGTATGACAACCATACAGACCTATTTGATGAAGTGTTTTGCTTATGCTCTGAGCACTGACAGGCAGATCCCAATCCGTTTAACCTCTGCAGCACTGCTGGCAGCACTCATATGTTTATTTTGAAAAGACAACCTCTGGATATGACGCTGAGCGCATGCTCTCAACTTGTTTGGTCGGGTCGACCATGGCGAGGCCTGGTCTGAATGGAACCTGTCTTGTTAAACAGCTGTATGATTTTGGCCACCGTGCTGAAGCTCAGTGACAGGGTGCTGGCAATCGTCTTACAGCCTTGGCCATCTTTATGTAGAGCAAAAATTATTTTTTTCTGATCCTCAGAGTTATGTGCCATGAGGCCATGACCTGTATGAGAGAGTGTGAGAGCGATTACACCAAATTTAACACACCTGCTCCCCATTCAAAACTGAGACCTTGTAACACTAATGGGTTGCATGACACCTGGGAGGGAAAATGGCTAATAGGGTACAATTTGGCCATTTTTACTTAGGAGTGTACTCACTTTTGTTGCCAGCAGTTTAGACATTATTGGCTGTGTGGAGTTATTCAGAGGGCACACCAAATTTACACTGTTATACAAAATATACACTGACTACTTTACATTGTATCACAGTATCAGATGTTTAGTATTGTCCCATGAAAAAAATATAATAAGATACTTAAAAAATGTAAAGGGTGTACTCACTTATGTAAGATACTCTAACAATGCAACATGTCTGTTTTTGCGCACCTGTTTTACTAGCCCAAGTTGACAATTGTACACGACACTATTTATCATGGCCTGCTGCCACATTTTGCTTTCTGAACGTGTACCTACCTAGCATTTATTATTGCATCCTTTTTGGTAAGGATTGAATAGTTAAGGTTGAAGAGATTGTAAGAATTAATTATAGTTTTGTAAAATATGTATAGTAAAAGAAAAAGTGACAATGAGCAAGTTAGTATAAAAGATAAAACACCATTCCACAGCTAAGTGTGACATCAGCGGTCGTGCCCGCCAATGCCCCATCAGCGGCGGCAGCCGCCACAGCCCCTCCTCACCTGCGTGCCACCGTCCGTGCGCGCGCCTGTCCTGCCTTCCCCCCTGCTGCACGCACCGGCCTTAGGTTGCGGGCACGCGCCCGTCCGTCCTCGGCGTCTGGCTGTGGGCGGCGCTGAGGGGCCGGGCTTGAGGAGCTCTTCCGGGCACTAAGGTACTTCAGGCGTCCTCCCTAGGAGGAGGGCGCCTGGTGACTGTGTGGATCTCCCGCACTGTTCTGGCCGCACTCCTACTTTTTTGTCCTACTTCTTGGTGCTCGTCGCTGCATCTATTTCTGTGTTGTGTCCGTCCCTCCTCCTTGCCTCGGTTCCCCTGGTCCGTTCTGTCCTCCCTGTCTGTCCCTGCCTGCTGGTATTCTTTCACCGGTCTGTTCCCTGCCCTCCTGCTCTCCCTGTCTTCTTCAGTCCGGATTCTCTTGCTTAATTCCCCATAAGGTTTCCTCGTCTGTCCGTCTCCCCGCCGTGCGTCGCCCCGTCGCCCCACGGACTTTTCTGCTGGGTTCCTCCTTCCTCTGATTCTCCCACCTAGGTACCCTTGTCTTTGTCCATAGTTCCTTGTCCTGCCTCGAGCCTGGCTTCTCCCTGAGCCGTCCCTCTTGGTACCGGCTATCACGGTTCTGACCCCTGTGGTCTTGCCCCTAACGATCCCTGTATACGGGTTGGTCATCACCTGGCGCGCTTGGCCCAGGGGCTCCAGATCCACGACCCAGAGGGTCCACTCTCGGACGTAGTTTGCTCCTGAGCGTCACACTAAGAATGTTGGAGCCACTAGAAGCAGCAGAAGTGCCACCACCACTGTCAACAGCTGTCTTGGCATAATACTACACAGGCCACAGTTGGCCTCCCATTCCTCTGTAAAGTGTATTAATGTGGAAGAAGTGGAGGGCATTATAGGAAAATGTGGCATATCACTCAGCTCAGTCATAATAGGATAATGTTACCCCTGACAGTGACACCAGAAGGATGAGTATTGCATGGAATAGTTTGATCAAAAATAATTAAGAAGAAGAATTTTGTCCCTTTTTTATTTAAAAAACATAAGGGTGTGGGCACACACTGCGGATTATCCTGCGGAATTTTCTGAGCGGATTTGTGTAAATCCGCAGGTAAAACCGCAGGTCAAAAGACCTGCAGTTTATCTGCAGATTTTCTGCGGTTTAGCCTGTGGGTTTACCCTGCGGTTTGACACCTGCCATGGAGCAGGTGCCAAACCGCAGCGGAATCCGCACAAAGAATTGACATGCTTCGGTTTTGAAACCGCAGCAAATCCACGCGGAAAATTCTGCACCGCCTGCACTGCGCATTTCTATTTCCATTGATTATAATGGTACTGTACACCGCAGCAGAAACTGCTGCGGATCCGCAGCAGAATCTGCAGCGTGTGCACACACCTTCAAGAGTCTAGCAGTGAACTTTGTTATTAAATGGGCTGTTAGTTGCCTCCAAGTTATCATTGTTTTCTATTGTATGATCACTTTGACATTACTAAGGCTCTGCTTGCATTAATGAAATTGAAAGGGGTTGGATACAATGCTCTGAGTAATTTATACATATTCTCAGGGCAATTGGAGCACCGGTGATTTCAAATTTCAAAATATTCGATCATCTCTACATGGGAGTCATTAAAACCAAAAATCAAAAAATTGCCAGCTCTTCCAAAATATTCTGGAAAAATGGAGATAACCTGTATTTGCAAATTCATGCCAAATCTCCAAGACACCACCAAAGCCATTGGTAAAACAAAGCTCCATTAACGTTTTCTGTGTATCATCAGATTTATCATATTGCCAAGATGCACATTAAGGGGACATGGAAGGGAACAAGAAAGGGCAATGGACTTCAAAACCAAGTGTAGCAGACCAGAACAGGTATGGACAAAATACAAAAAATAGCTATCATTTACCAGTGTCAGCCAGAAACTACAGTTAGGCCTGGGTCAGACATGCGAGAAAATCGTACGAGTCTCGCATGTCAATACCCGGCACTGCCACCGGCACTCGGGAGCGTGCGGTTGCATAGAAATACATTCAGCCGCACGCTCCTGTCCGAGTGCCGGCGGAAGTGCAGGGTTTTGACATGCGAGACTCGTGTGAGTTTCTCACATGTCTGACCCCGGCCTTAGAGTTTTACCGGCAATGTAGCACGTGAAAAAATATGAAAACCAGAGCCACATAGGCTTCACATAGGATTTTAGAAAAGCGCTAAATAAAAAAACACCACACCTATAGCGTTCTGCATGAAAAAAATTCCTAGGGTTCAAAAGAAATGCATCTTAAGTGTAAAAGTGCCAAAGACACGTTTTGTAGTGCATTTTACATTTCACTATTAATTTTGAAACCAGGACATAAAATAAAGACCTTCATTTATTAAACACTTTTCCAGGCAAAAGTAGAAGTAAACTTTCAACCCTGATTCACTTTAATCTGTTACCTGCAAAGATTTCTAAACTCATCAAATGGTCCCAGGTCCACAGGACACTTGTTATATAAATTATTGCTGCCTGCTTCAGATGCTTGATGAAAAGCCTGCTGCAGCTGCCAATAGATTATTTCTAGCCCTACTGTGAGAACGACCAGTTATTAAAATCTTTTGAAGCAAAATCCTTCAATTTCTGTTCTTGTTTTGCAATCCTGTATTTTACTGCATCGTGCCCTAGAAAAGTATGCGCAAAATCGTCAGTGTTATCCTCACCACAAGTCCTCCATAAGGGCTCATTCTCATTTGCCAGAAAAACAGACAAGTGCAATCCGAGAAAAAAATCAGATTGCACTCTGACCAATGTTCTTCAATGGGTTACATCTCATCTGCGATTTTTTTATCAGCTGAAATCTGTCTGAGAAAAAAATTGCAGCATGCTGCGATTTGCTGCGTATCTCAAACGAGACTCGCTAATGCATGTCAATGGATGCGAGAAAAAAAAAATCGCACAGCACTCGGACCATGTGTATGCCATCCGATTTTTACAGATACAGGTGCTTCTCACAAAATTAGAAAGTCATCAAAATGTTAATTTACTTCAATTCTTCAATACAAAAAGTGAAACTCATATATTATATATAAAGTCATTACAAACAGAGTGATCTATTTCATGTGTGTATTTCTGTTAATGTCGATGATTATGGCTTACATCATCAATAAAGCACAGGACAATTTCTGTTGGAAATTGGCATGACTCTCACCCAAAATAATAAGATATATAATATAAAGCAATAGGTGGAAAATAAAACATACCCTTTAATCCGTCAATTAAAAATGCTAATCATGTGTCACCCATGTGAAAATATAAAAAACAGCATACAACTGCTTATCCAGCAGGTGGGCCCTAAACAAGAGAAAAGAGACCCCACCTATATACAAGGATATAGATGGCCACCTAATGGTTTGTTACATAGGTAGACAAAACATCTGAAGGGTACAGCAATCGAGATACATTCCACTCATAAATGCCATAACCTAATTGCACATATATGTAAAAATCATGCAGAATTGACAGAAAGGTCTCTCAGGACCACAAATTTAACAGTCAGGTGAGAATAGTAATATAAAAGGAACAATCTCACCGAGTAGAATAATGGGTCAGGAGTAGTGTTGAGCAATACCATCCGATATCGTGAAATATTGGATAGGATTGGATCGGACCGATACCCAAAAAGTATCGGATATCGCCGATTCCGATACCGGAAACCAATGCAAGTCAATGGGACAGAAATATTGGAATTAAAAAATTAAAAAAAAACCTTTCTTTCCTTGTAGGTTAATTCTACATGAAGAAATACAACTAATAATAATGTAGAATGTATTGGGGGAAGTCGAGGAGACATTAAAGGCACAGAGGTTTAGCCCAATCAAATGGAATAACAGGAATAAAAAAATTTTTTTAAAGACGTTCGGAGTTACAAAGATATTGACTATGTTAACCTTTTTTATATTTTGTCCGAAATGTATGTTTCACTTGTTCCATGCTCTTCACCTTCTTTTTTACTTCTCCCACACTTTCTCCTTCATGATCCTCAGCAGCAGCAGCATCTTTTTCATCAACTTCTTCTTCACCTTAATCATCTTCTTCTTCTTCACCTTCTTCCTATTATTCTTTTTTTTTACATTCTTCATATTCTTCTTATTCAACTATTATTCTTCTTCATATTCTACTTCTTCATCTTCTTCCTATTCTTCTTCTTCATCATATTCTTATTTGTGACAGTCATTCCTGTAGTTGTTATCTATAAAAGTTTGAAGATTACACCTTCCGTTCCGCCTGTCACAAAAGATTTACAACAGGATTTGTCCGCGTTCAGTTTGGCCTGCAGCAGCAGGCATTTTCCAGGGGCACCATGAGCAGAAACGGACTCACCCCCATACACTGCTTAGTCTTCTTCTGCTTATAATTTAGATAATATCTTTTGCTCTGATTTTTAGTCTTATGCTAAATGTTCTTCTGCTTTTTGTTCTTCTGCTTCTTGGTCTTCTGCTTCTTGATCTTCTGTCTCTTGTTGTTCTGTATATTGATGGTTGTCTTCATGTTCTTTGTCCTCTTGGTCATCTTCTTCAGGGTCATCTTTTTGGTCTTCTTCGGGGTGGTTTTCAGGGTCGTCGTCTTCAGGGTCGTCGTCAGGGAGATCCAGAGTGATAACCAAAAACCATTTACAAAAGCTTGAACTTGGAAATGTAGCAGAAGGTACAAGAAGGCTGAGGAACTGCCGAGAACCAGCTGACGGTACTGGAACCTGGATGGGTAGCAGAAGAAACAAGAGCCAATGGCACTACCGAGGACCAGCTGACGGTATTGGAACCCGGATGGGTAGCAGAAGATACCCATGAAAAACAAAGTTGCAAGGCCGCGAGCCGGCCGCAGTTACCGAAACCCACAGTCCTACAGGGGGTGCTTGTCCTATTGGCACTACGGAACCTGCCTTTGTTGCCAGATCCCGCAGCCCACATAGGAAGCCCATAAACTGCAGGCACCATAGACTCGGCTAACCCGACCGCAACACGACAAGACAATGTATTGGTGGCAAAGTGACGTTGACACTACCCGGAAACAGCAGGCGTGCTGGATCCAGTCTGGGCAGGAGGGAGTACCCGTGCCAAAGACACTGCCGAGAACCAGCTGACGGTGCAGGAACCCGGAGGGGCAGCAGAAGGAACAAGAGCCAATGGCACTACCGAGGACCAGCTGACGGTGCTGGAACCCGGTTTCTAAGCAGGAGGTACCTGTGCTAGAAAGCACTACCAAGGACCAGCAGACATTGCTGGAACTCGGATACCGAGAAGGAGGCACCTAAGCCAAAGGCACTGCCGAGAGCCAGCTGACGGTGCTGGAACCCGGATGGCTAGCAGAAGCTGCAAGAGCCAATGGAACTAGCGAGGACCAGCTGACGGTGCTGGAACCCGGAGGGGCAGCAGAAGGAACAAGAGTCAATGGCACTACCGAGGACCAGCTGACGGTGCTGGAACCTGGTTACTAAGCAGGAGGTACCTGTGCTAGAAAGCACTACCAAGGACCAGCAGACGCTGCTGGAACTTGGATACCGAGAAGGAGACACCTAAGCCAAAGGCACTGCCGAGAACCAGCTGACGGTACTGGAACCCGGATGGGTAGCAGAAGGAACCCATGAAAAACAAAGTTGCAAGACCGCGAGCCAGCCGCAGTTACCAAGACCCACAGTCCTACAGGGGGTGCTTGTCCTATTGGCACTACGGAACCAGCCTTTGTTGCCAGATCCCGCAGCCCGCATAGGAAGCCCATAAACTGCAGGCACCATAGACTCGGCTAACCCGACCGCAACACGACAAGACAATGTATTGGTGGCAAAGTGACGTTGACACTATCCGGAAACAGCAGGCGTGCTGGATCCAGTCTGGGCAGGAGGGAGTACCCATGCCAAAGACACTGCCGAGAACCAGCTGACGGTGCAGGAACCCGGAGGGGCAGCAGAAGGAACAAGAGCCAATGGCACTACCGAGGACCAGCTGACGGTGCTTGAACCCGGTTACTAAGCAGGAGGTACTTGTGCTAGAAAGCACTACCAAGGACCAGCAGACGTTGCTGGAATTCGGATACCGAGAAGGAGGCACCTAAGCAAAAGGCATTGCCGAGAACCAGCTGATGGTGCTGGAACCCAGATGGGTAGCAGAAGCTGCAAGAGCCAATGGAACTAGCGAGGACCAGCTGACGGTGCTGGAACCCGGATGGGTAGCAGAAGGTACCCATGAAAAACAAAGTTGCAAGGCCGCGAGCCGGCCAAAGGTACCGAACCCCACAGTCCTACAGGGGGTGCTTGTCCTATTGGCACTACGGAACCAGCCTTTGTTGCCAGATCCCGCAGCCCACATAGGAAGCCCATAAACTGCAGGCACCATAGACTCGGCTAACCCGACCGCAACACGACAGGACAACGTATTGGTGGCAAAGTGACATTGACACTATCCGGAAACAGCAGGCGTGCTGGAACCAGGCTGGGCAGGAGGGAGTACCTGTGCCAAAGACAATGCCGGGAAACAGCTGGTGGTGCTGGAACCCAGGGAAAATACTACAAACAGAGTGGAGACAGAGGCCTAATTGGAGCAAGTTTAAAATCTGTAGTTATGTGAGTGTGGACAGAGCAGGAGAAATTGCCGGACACACAGCTGGGGATCAGATGACATTTCTGAACCCCAAATAACTGTGGAGCATATGTTGACTGTGCAGACGGCACTTCTGAGCAGCAACTGGTGATGTTGGAGCCCAGGGTCAATCAGGGTTTAGGCTAAGGCCTACGGTAATTTCATCAAGATTAATATCTGTTGTAGACTACTACTGATTTTAAACGTACTCCAATTAGGCCTCTGGCTCCACTCTGTCTCTAGTATTTTCCCTGGCCTCCAACACGCCTGTTGCTGCTCAGAAGTGCCGTCTGCACAATCAACACTTGTTCCTGTGTTACTGGGGTTCAGTAACATCAGCTGATCCCCTGATGTGTGTCCAGCAATGTCTCCTGCTCTGTCCACATTCCCACTACAGAGGCCTAATTGGAGCAAGTTTGAAATCAGTAGTAGTGTGAATGTGGAGGCAGCAGGAGACTTTGCCGGACACACAGCAGGGGAGCAGCTGGCGTTACTGAACCCCACTAGCACTGGATCATGTGTTTTTCCCTGTGCAGACGGCACTTCTGAGCAACAACTGGCAGTGTTGGAGCCCAGGTTCAATCAGGGTTTAGGCTGAGGCCTAATTGGAGCAAGTTTAATATCTGATGTTGGGATGAATGTGGAGGCAGCAGGAGACTTTGCCGGACACACAGCAGGGGAGCAGCTGGCGTTACTGAACCCCACTAACACAGGAGCTAGTATTTTTCTCTGTGCAGACGGCACATCTGAGCAGCAACTGGCGGTGTTGGAGCCCAGGTTCAATCAGGGTTTAGGCTGAGGCCTAATTGGAGCAAGTTTTATATCTGATGTAGTTTGAATGTGGAAGCAGCAGGAGACATTGCCGGACACACAGCAGGGGAGCAGAACCCCACTAACACAGGAGCTAGTGTTTTTCTCTGTGCAGACGGCACGTCTGAGCAGCAACTGGCGGTGTTGGAGCCCAGGTTCAATCAGGGTTTAGGCTGAGGCCTAATTGGAGCAAGTTTTATATCTGATGTAGTTTGAATGTGGAGGCAGCATGAGACTTTGCCGGACACACAGCAGGGGAGCAGCTGGCGTTACTGAACTCCACTAACACTGGTGCATGTGTTTTTCTCTGTGCAGATGGCACTTCTGAGCAGCAACTGGCAGTGTTGGAGCCCAGTGTCAATCATGGAGTAGGCTGAGGCCTACTTGGAGCAAGTTTTATATCTGATGTAGTTTGAATGTGGAGGCAGCATGAGACTTTGCCGGACACACAGCAGGGGAGCAGCTGGCGTTACTGAACCCCACTAACACTGGAGCATGTGTTTTTCTCTGTGCAGATGGCACTTCTGAGCAGCAACTGGCAGTGTTGGAGCCCAGGGTCAATCATGGAGTAGGCTGAGGCCTACTTGGAGCAAGTGTAAAATCTGATGTAGTTTGAATGTGGAGGCAGCAGGAGACTTTGCTGGACACACAGCAGGGGAGCAGCTGGCGATGCTGAACCCCACTAACACAGGAGCTAGTGTATTTCTCTGTGCAGATGGCACTTCTGAGCAACAACTGATGGTGACCTGGATACTGTTGCCAACCAATTATTTATTCTGGAAGAGGACTGGCAAATTCCGGCGAGATCCAGGCCTTGTTCATTTTCAGAAAAGTAAGCCGGTCAACGTTATCGGAGGATAGTCATGTGCGACGGTCTGTTAGTACACCACCTGCTGCACTAAAGACGCGTTCCGATAATACACTAGCAGCGGGGCAAGTCAGCACCTCCAATGCATACTGGCTAAGCTCTGGCCATGTATCCAGGTTAGAGACTCAAAACTTGAAGGGGGAAGAGCCGTCTGGGAGTACACTGACAGGGCAAGACATGTAGTCTGTCACCATCTGACGGAAACTTTGCCTCCTGCTGACTGGAGCCGTCTGTGATGGTGTAGACATTTGTTGCGGGCACACAAAACTTTGCCACATTTGGGCCATACTGGTCTTGCCTTGTGCTGAGGCGCTGCCTCTGCTCCCTCTTTGTGCAGAGCTTCCTCCACTGCCTCGACGCACAGAGCTGCTTTGTAAAGCACTAGCAGCACTGCTCTCGGGTGGAATGGAGAACATGATGGAATGCACCAGTGTATCTTGGTACTCCCGCATTTTACGCTCTCGGTTCAACGGTGTGATGAGGCTTTGTAAGTTGTCCTGGTAGCGAGGATCTAGGAGGGTGTACACCCAATAATCAGCCGTGTTGAGAATGTGGGCGATGCGGCGGTCGTTTCTCAGGCACTGCAGCATGAAATCAACCATGTGCTGCAGACTCTCAACTGCCCAAGAAACGCTGTCCCCTGCTTGAGGCGTCATCTCTGCCTGCTCTGCATCACCCCACCCTCGCTCTACATACTGACTACTAGAGCATTGTGTACCTCCCTCCTCTGGAGAGATGTCTTCCTCCTCTATTGACTCCTCCTCACAAAGTGTCCCCTGCCTAGGCCTTTGTGAGGAACCACATTGTGCAGACTGTCCAGAAGCAGATGGCATTTGATGACTCCTCATCCTCCACCTCTTCCAAAACCTCCTCCCTTAGTGCTTGCAGTGTTTTTTTAAGCAGGCAGATAAGGGGGACAGTCATGCTGACTAGTGCATCATCTGCACTCGCCATCCGCGTGGAATCATCGAAGGCACGCAAAACGTGACAGATGTCCTTCATAGAGGCCCACTCAGTGGTGCTGAAGTGTGACCGGCGCACAGTGCGACTTGTTTGCACCTGATGCAGCTTGTACTCCATTACTGCTGCCTGCTGCTCACACAACCGCTCCAACATATGTAACGTTGAATTCCACCTGGTGGGTAGGTCACATATGATGCGATGTTCCGGAAGGCGGAATCGGCGCTGCAGAGCTGCAATGCGCGATCTTGCCATGCTGGAACGCCGCAAGTGAGCACACTCTATGCGGACCTTGTGCAACAGTGCATCAAGATCCAGATAGTCCCTCAGAAAGCTCTGCACGACCAAGTTGAGCACATGTGCCAGATATGGGATGTGAGTGAGGTTGCCTAGGCCCAGAGCTGCCACCAGATTTTGGCCATTGCCACACACTACCAAGTCTGGCTGAAGATTCACTGGCACAAACCACACGTTGCTCTCCTGCTTGATGGCATTCCAGAGCTCCTGCGCTGTGTGGCTTTGATTCCCCAAAGAAATTAATTTCAGTACGGCCTGTTGACGTTTGGCCACGGCTGTGCTCATATCGGTCGTAAAAGGCTCCTGCAGCGCTGATTCAGAGGAACTGGAGAATGAGGAGGAGTCAATGTGTACAGACTGGATTCCTGCAATCCTTGGAGTTGGCAGAACACGTACAGCACCACTCTCAAGATCTGTACCCGGCTCCACAACATTGACCCAATGGGCAGTGAGGGAAAGGTATCATCCCTGTCCATGGGTACTGGTCCACGCATCGGTGATCAGGTGAACCTTGCTACTGACGGCGTTTAGTAACGCATGTTTAATTTTTCCCTCCACATGCTTTTGCAGGGCAGGGACGGCTTGCCTGCTGAAATAAAAGCGGCTGGGCACGGTGTATTTTGGGACTGCCAATGCCATGAAGTTACGGAAGGTGTCAGTCTCCACCAGCCTGAATGAGAGCATTTCAAGGGCCAGTAGTTTTGCAATGCCAGCATTCAAAGCCTGTGCTCGGGGATGGTTTGCCAAGTATGGCCACCTTTTCTCCCATGCCTGTGCTACCGATGGCTGTAGAGTGGCCTGGGAGTGTGAGGATGACAGGGAACGTGGTGCTGTGGGTGGAATGTCACTGGGTCTCTGGACAACAGTGCCAGAGGTTCTTCCATGGCGATCCTGTGAGGAAGCCGAACCAGCTGTGTGTGAGCTGGAGGAAGAGGCTACAACACGAGCTGAAGAGGTGGTAGGTGGTGCTGTAGGTGTGTCTTTGTAACTCCACCACGTGCTTGGTCCGCACATGTTTCCACATATTTGTGGTATTCAGGTTGCTGACACTTTTCCCTCTTTTGACTTTATGATTACACAGCTTGCATTTGACAAAGCAAATGTCATCTGCAACTGTGTCAAAAAAGGACCACGCACTGCAAGTCCTGGGAGCGGCCGTTTTGGCTTTTGGAAGAGGAATGCTCCTAACGGGTGCCGAAGTGGAGGCTACAGGCAACCAAGTCTGCCCCCTCCCTCTTCCTCCTGTTTTGGCCATTCGGGGAATCTCTTCCTCAGAGCTGCTCCCACCACCTTCCTGTTCCTCATGCCTTGATGGGTCAAGGACCTCATCATCTACACTCCCATCTTCAAACACCTGCTTCTCCTGGGTAGTCTCGCCAGCACAGTACGCACCAGAAAGTGGCACCTGAGTCTCATCATCTGATGCGTACTGAGGTGTGCTGACCATAGGCACTGGCCCACCCGCCTCTTCAGATTCAGAGGGACAAAGCAGTTGCGCATCACTGCATACTCCCTCTTCTTCACATTCTAAAATGCTGCTTGGCTGGCCCCCTGTTTCCAAGCCAAGAGATTCAGAGAACAGAAGTAGAGATGGCTCCTGTCCAGGGCTCTCTGACTGTCTGGGCAATTTGGCAGGTGGTGAAGAGACAGATGGTTGCTCTTCAGTGCTCTGGCCCTGAGAGGATGTGAAAGTAATTGAAGCCGATGCGTTAGCTGCCATCCATCCGACAATGGCATCAAATTGTTTGTCCTGCAGCAGTGGGGTACGGCGAGGTCCTATAAAGCTGCACATAAAGGACTGTTGCCTGGTAAAACTGGGAGATGCTGAGTCACTGGTGCCCGCAGCAGGCACAGAATCCCCACGTCCTCTCCCTGCTGAAACTCCATGCCCACGACCACGTGCCTTACTCCCTGCCTTCTTCATCTTGGTAGACTGATAAAGATAGGCAGAAAAGTACAAAGGGGTGCTTAGTGTGCTTATTCCTGAACAGCTGCTAACAGGTGTAAGAAACACTAATTTTATAAAGTGTATGGACTACACTTTAATATGAGCTAATGTGGCCTACACAACTGTCAAGTGGAGTGTTTGGTGAACATTATTTACGTGGTTTTTTTTCAAAAAAACAAAAAGGATGTGACCAAAGATGTGAAAGCAATAGTATCACAAACTTTTTGGAGCTATTACAATGCAGGAAGGTAACCTACAATGCAATAGATGAGGCTCCAAAAAATAGGCTAATACTAATCTGGCTGCGGCTGCAGGGCACAAGCCAGAAAAAAGGCTCCTCTGTCTACTCCTATATAGTGTTTGAAACCAACCAATGTAGATGGATACAGATGGAAGCACACTAATAGGAGAAAAAAATCAGGAAAAATGAGCTGCAATAAAACAAAAAAAGGACTATGTATGAGGCAGTGACGCACGCTGAGCGGACTACAACCAGAGGTGGCTGCAGAACACACTACAATGTGAGCTGCACTCACACACAGAGACCTCACAGACAGCCATGAACAGTGCTGAGAACTGGGCACTAGCACTGAAAGGCTCCTATAGTGTTTGCAACCAATGTAGATGGATAAGGATGGATGCACACTAATAGGAGAATTAATGAAAAATGAGCAGCAATAAAACAAAAATAAATATGTATGAGGCAGTGACGCACGTTGAGCGGCCTACAACCAGAGGTGGCTGCAGAACACACTACAGCGTGAGCTGCACTCACACAGACCTTGCAGACAGCTGTGAACAGCGCTGCAAGGCAAAAGAAAGCTACAGTGATTGATAATGTAGCCTGGGTAAAGCACAATATTATATAGCAAATCGCTATCTCTAACTGTCCCTCAGAGTCTTGAACAGTAGCCTATCCCTAACTGAATTCACAGCAGAGTGAACCCTAAATGGCGACGGCAGCTTTTATAGTGCATCATGACATCATTTCAGCAGCCAATCACAGCCATGCCATTAGTTAACATGCCTAACAGGATGTGCCCACACTTCTGAGGATTCCTCATTGGCTGAATCAAATCAAACAGGCTCATAGCATTATGGGAACTTCCGATTCCGGTATTCGATATGCAAAAAGTATCGGAACTCAGTATCGGAATTCCGATACCGCGAATATCGGCCAATACCCAGTATTTGCGGTATCAGAATGCTCAACACTAGTCAGGATTCCCGGAAGATCCTCTGTTCAGTCCAACTGGAGGATAAAATAGGGGAAGATAATACCCTGCCACATCCCTAAAGGGCTAACATCAGCTAATCCCCAGACTCCTGCCCTAACAAGGGCAGTCCACAACTAGCCCTAATTTGCACATGCCCTGCACTTTCCCTAAGGTGGTGTCTTCCCCTATTTTATCCTCCAGTTGGACTGAACAGAGGATCTTCCGGGACTCCTGACCCATTATTCTACTCGATGAGATTGTTCCTTTTATATTACTATTCTCACCTGACTGTTAAATTTGTGCTCCTGAGAGACGTTTCTGGCAATTCTGCATGATTTTTACATATATGTGCAATTAGGTTATGGCATTTATGAGTGGAATGTATCTCGATTGCTGTACCCTTCAGATGTTTTGTCTACCTATGTAACAAACTATTAGGTGACCATCTATATCCTTGTATCTAGGTGGGGTCTCTTTTTCTCTTGTTTAGGGCCCACCTGCTGGATAAGCAGTTGTATGCTTTTTTTTATATTTTCACATGGGTGACACATGATTAGTATTTTTAATTGACGGATTAAAGGTTATGTTTTATTTTCCACCCATGATTATGGCTTATAGCCAACGAAAACCCAAAAGTCATTGTCTCAGTAAATTAGAATACTTTATAACACCAGCTTGAAAAAATGATTGTAAAATCCGGATTATTGGCCTACTGAAATGTATGTTCAGTAAATGCGCTCAACACTTGGCCAGCAAACTCACCTGACCTTAACCCCATAGAGAATCTATGGGGTATTGTCAAGAGGAAGATGAGAGACACCAGACCCAACAATGCAGATGAGCTGAAGGTTGCTATCAAAGCAACCTGGGCTTCCACAACACCTCAGCAGTGCCACAGACTGATCGCCTCCATGCCACGCCGTTTTGATGCAGTAATTTATGCAAAAGGAGCCTCGACTAAGTATTGAGTGCAGTTACTGAATATACATTTCAGTAGGCCAACATTTAGGATTTTAAAATCATTTTTCAGGCTGGTGTTAAAAGGTATTCTAATTTACTGAGATAATGACTTTTGGGTTTTCATTGGCTGTAAGTCATAATCATCAACATTAACAGAAATAAACACGTGAAATAGATCACACTGTGTGTAATGACTCTATATAATATATGAGATTCACTTTTTGTATTGAAGAACTGAAATAAATTAACTTTTTGATGATATTCTAATTTTGTGAGAATCACCTGTATCATTATTCTGTGGCATAAAACACTGTAAATGGTCCTGTAAGTGATTGTAGAATAATAGTTCCAGAGAAAAAAACGCATTGCACATGACACTCGTCCATTTTTTTGGTCATGATATCGGAACTTTTTTTTCTCGCATATGGGTATGAGCCCTAACCTAAACTTCAGCACTGATTTATGGGACACTTCAGGCACACCCTATACAATCAATACCATCCAAAGTAAAAAAAAAAAAAAAAAAAGAGAGATGTCTGCACTCTGCAGTCTTTAAATAAAAAAAATCTTAAACTTTATTGATAATTAAAAAATATAAAATGCATGTCAATTCAACAGAGAGATGCAATGGAGGACAACCTGCTATATTTATATAGTTATATCCAATCTACAAGGAATTTTATAGAACTTGACAAAAATGTAAATTATAAATAGATGTAAACGCAACTTCATTAGCCATTTCATAATATTTGCATAGTGCCAAAGTGCTGCCTTATTTATTAAACTGATGGTGCTAGTTGCATAAATGATAATCAATTAGCAATAAGATAACATATATTTTGCAACTGATGTGGTATGTGGTCCTGATGCACCGAAGTACGTCATGCCCCCTGATGAAGCAAACAGGGTGAAACGTATGTTGGAGCACCAGGACCACACCCCACATCAGTCTGCAAAATATATAAGTTATTTTATTGCTATTTGATTATCATCAACTTTAATAAATATGGCAGCACTTTTACACTATGCAAATATTTATAAGGGGCACCAGAACCACACACCACATGTAGTGCAGAGTAAGGATGTCTTGCTCTACAATTACCATGGGAGTTCTCCATCATTTATTTGCAGCGCACCCAGTCTCAATCATTTTTATTTGTATCTTACTCCTCTACTCAACTGCTTACCCTTGTTGATATGTGGGGGTCTGCAGCAGCCATAGTTTCAACCATTCAATAGTATTGTGCCTACACATTGCACAACCATAACAGGAGTGAAACCACGGTTCACTCCTCTCCTCCCATTTTTTCCTACGTTATTATCCTACATTGCGCCATGTCTTTGTCTTTTTTGTTAGTCTTGTTAGGAGTGCTGACAGATACTCTTTAAATTTACTTTTTGTGAAGCCCTGTCCGCCCCTTAAAACTGTCAGCCCAACAAAGGTTCTCCTCCCTTGCGCTTCCCATTATGAGTACTCATCTCCATTTCTCCATTCTCAGTTTATGCTTTAGGATGGAGGCTTTCATTGTTGCTGCCCTTAACCCCTGTGGTTGTATCTGTGGACAAGAATGTACATCTACTGGCTGAGAGCAAAGCGCCATAAGGCTTAATAATATACTTGGTGTCCTCCATTTTCCCTCTGCTGCTGATAAACAGCTTTACGTTCCTTTTTTTCCCCATCATGGTGACCCCATGTCTTCATCAAGCAAAGACAGCAATCACTGGAGAAGGACATCATGGTCAAAAGAGTAGAAAGAACAAGGCAAAGAGGAAGACCAACAACCCGATTTCTTGATTCTACCAAAATAATGGTGCACAAGATCAATCTTCCTACAAATCGCTCATCCATCAAGTCTAAAAAAATTGGTCACCTCACTTCACATGAACAGTGCTGGCCATTACAAAAACAGTGCAGTGCCTCTTACTTTTGATGCCCACTGTGCATATTCTAATCTGAAAATTGAGGTGGCCATGTTGGGGGAAAGAGGAGAGACCCAAAATCAGCAATTCAGTGGCAACCCAACTGTTATATCCAGGACAACCACCCTCCTCTTTTGAGCTTGCAATCCTTTTCTATTTCTCCATTCTCAGTTTTTGCTTTGTGGTGGTGGCTTACTTCAATCATCACTGCCCTTGACCCTTGTGGTGGCTTGTGTGGGTTCCGATCTACTGGCTGGGACTCAAAATTACCCTATGGTCCATTAAATTTAATATATAATAGAGTATATGAGGATCAACAATATTTTTGCTCCCCTTTTTTTGCAGTATGTGTACCTCCTGCTTTCTCAATAGAAGGTCACATGAGCAGTGCTGGCCATTCCCAGAACAGCAGGAGCATCTCAGGCTTTTGATGCACACCGTGCATGGCTTACTTCAAGGAGAGCGATGACTACTTTGGAGGAAATTAGAAAGGACAATAGAGCAGCAATTTTGTGCAAAATGAGGGCACCAGGTGCAACTGATGAGGTAACTGAAATAGTACGTTATCAGATGTTCCCTGGAGGACAGGAAACTTTGTACCGTTGTTTGTGGCAAGCAAGCACAACGCCTATGACTGACTTAATTTCATTTTTTTTTCTGTAGAAACTATTGTACTGTGTTGCTTCTGCTTTTCAATGCACTGAGAATGAACAAAAATGTGCAATTGCAATTCAAATGCAGCAGGACAGATGCCAGATACGTGATATCACTGGTCAATTTCAGATGTCAGTGATCATCACTCTGATCTCAAATCGCAATGCACGGACTGGCTCTAAGTGTCATCTCTGAGCGTTATACATTCATGGTGCAGGGCAGATGTGGTAAAAAGAGGCATTACACTGTTAAGAAACATTTGCCTGCTTTCTTTCTTGTTTTTATTGTTAAAAGGAACCTGTCAGCAGGATTGTGCTCAGTAACCTACAGACAGTGTCAGGTCGGCGTCATTATACTGATTACAATGATACCTGGTGATGAAATCCGTCTTATGGTTGTTTTTTAATCTTTATATTTAGCTTTGAATTAATGATATGCCTGTGCTCTGGGGCAGCCTGTGGGGGTCTTCATGTGGTGCTCTGATTAAGTATTCATAATGCAGACTGCTGACAGGTCACTGATCCCTCACTGACCTGCCCCCTAGTTTACATAATGAATATTATATATATATATATATATATCTCTTTAAAAAAAATCCCATTCTGCAAGAACGTGCCGTAGGTGGTGCCTGCGCTGCAGCATTATCGCATATATAAAGTGTATGTAACTCATTCCTTTAACGTTATCCTTAAATTCCTAAGAATAAAATCAGTACTGCACCTGCGCGGTAGCAGCTGTCAGCGATCCGATAGCTGTTACAGCGTAGGGGCCGGCGGCACCATCTTGCTAGAGAAAAAAAACCTTGGAGGGGGAATATTTTTTTCTCTAGCAAGATGGCGCCGATAGCTGCTACTGCGCAGTCGCCATTTTCAACCTGATTTTTTTTTTTAGGAGTTTAAGGATAGCATCAAAGAAATGAGTTACATACACTTTATATATGCGATAATGCTGCAGTGCAGGTGCCACAGACGGGACTTGCCTGCAGAAGTGGATTTTTTTTAAGATATGTAAATATATAATATTCATTATGTAAACTAGGGGGCAGGTCAGTTAGGGATCAGTGACTTGTCAGAAGCCATACTGGTGAATATCTAACCAGAGCACCACATGAAGACCCCCCACAGGCCGCCCCCAGAGCACGGGCATATCATTAACTCAAAACTGAAAATAAAGATTACACAACAGCCACAAGACGGATTCCATCACCAGGTATCATTGTAATCAGTATAACGGCACCAACCTGACACTGTCTGTAGGTTACTGTGCACAATCCTGTTGGCAGGTTCCTTTTAACCACTTCACGCCAAAGCCCATTTTCGTTTTTGTGTTTCTGTTTTTACTCCCCTGCTTCCCAGAGCCATACCTCTTTTATTTTCCCATCAATATGGCCATGTGAGGGCTTGTTTCTTGAGGGACAAGTTGTACTTTTGAATGACACCGTTGATTTTACCATGTCGTGTACTGGGAAACAGAAAAAAATTCAAGCGCAGTGAAATTGCAAAAGAAACTGTAAAAATTCCACAACTGTTTTTTTGGGGCTTCTTTTTACCATGTTCACCAAATGCAAAAACTGACCTGCCATTATGATTCTCCAGGTCATTATGAGATCGTAGACACCAAACACGTCTAGGTTCTTTTTTATTTAAGTAGTGGAAAAAAATCCAAATTTTGTTTAAAAAAAAAAACTAATTTTTCGAGTCCCTTGTCTCCATTTTTCGGGATTTGGGGCCGGGAGGGACACGACATGTGCAGTACATGTATGTCGTGAATTCATCATTGTATACATGTAAGTTGATGGCGCTATATAAATAATAATAGTAATGATACTAATAGTCAGTAAGTTAATAATAATAATACAAATTTACATAGTATTACTGACATAGCACTTTGAATTAACAGCCTTGGAAAATATTTGTGACATTATAAAGGGGGAAAAAAATGGAACCTTTGAAAAAGTAGATTAATTTAATTGGATTGAGAAAAACGAAGAGGAAATTCACATAAGCCATTATCTGTGTAAACAAATTCAATTGTAAATCAAACAAACTCAAGAAGTGACTTCCACATCATGACGTGCAAATGAGCGAGCGGCTGCAAACGTTTACTAGAGAAACGACAATATGGGTCAGAAACAAACAAATGTAACACGTAATCCATTACTAAGTGTGCACAAAGCTTACTTACATAAGGGTCCTTTAAGGGTATGTGCAAGCGGCGTCTTTTTTCTGGCAGATTCCACATGGAACCCACATAAAATAGCTCTCAATAAACATTAAAAATAATAAACATAGCACACAACAATGTCAAAACAATTGGCTGAAGGAAGTGACCTGAGTCTTCTCCAAGTGGTTTCTGCCTAAAAGTCTTTACTATATTGTATATAGAATAGAATTACAAGAAAAGATGTCAGCAGAATGCCATAAAAACAAATAAATAAGACAACAAATAAGCGACTAATTAGCTATGTCACTTACCCAATGTGCAGGGCATTGCAGTAGCTTTAGGTATCCTTGGTTATGACCACTCAAATATTGACAGTTAGTTGTTAGTGATTGTATCCGTGGATACCTAAGCTACAGCAATGCCCTGTACATGGGGTAAGCAACATAGCTAATTAGAAGAACTATACTATGTTTCTTATTAGAGATATTTGCTAATATTATTGGCGCATCTACTAAATATTGGGATGGGATCTTGAAGATGGAAATAAACCTTTAACTCCCCTGATAATCATCTGTCCGGGGGGCCACCATAAACATTAGCTTGTAGGCCAAAACTGTCGATATCATTGGGATCAGCTGACATTAGTCTAATGTGTATGGAGGCTTAAAATAGCAAAACTTTGATTTAGAACGCAGATTTGCAATTAACAACTATCACATCCACAAATTTACAAAAAAATGGAAGACTTGGGACAACCAATTCCATATCTAATAGACCTATTAAGAGGTATTATATTTTGAGGCCTAAACATGGCCGTTATAGTACCGGGATGTTGTATCTCCTTCCAAGAATGTTACCCCATAATAAGGATTGGCGATTTTCATTTCTTTTTTTGTTTTTTTTTTTGCTATATGCTCTTTAATGCCTATTTGTGGGTTCTCTAGTTTTAAATTTTTTCCGTACCTGTACAAGGTTCTTTACTTCCCATTCCCTTTCCTCCCTTCCTTCCCTTACCCTGTTACTTTGAATGCCTTTGCCTTCTTTTATGATATCGTCTGTGTGACCTGCTTTTGTACATGTTGCTTTGTTGTTTCTTTCCTGGACTGTTTCTATTTCTGGTGTCCTTGTTTTTTTCGTGGTTAACCAACACTTTACCTCCTTCAAGGCTGTCTTCTCTTATTGATCTCTTGTTTTCTGTACTTACATTCAATAGTGCTAAAAGTGACCTCTCTTTTATATTTAATTACTTGTTAGTAAAAAACAGCGCACAGAACGTCTTGTCTGGGGAATTAGTCTGACCTTCTCCAAAATTAAAATGATTACTTAAAGTGTTTTTCTTATTCCTCTTTTTCCACTTTTATCTCCCAACTCCGGTGAAGAACATCAGACGGCTAAACAAATTAGCAATAACCAAAGCCTTATGCAAAGTAATGCACAAAGAATTGCATTTTAAGCCCTTAAGTCTTTCCTTCCAAAAAATATTTTCATTTTACATTTTCCAAAAATATATCACATAAATTATGTATTTAGAGGAAGGAGAAAATGTATTAGAGGAAGGAGAAAATAGTTTACGGGAGAGACAATAGATCATACTGCAAAAGCAATGAAGTATATGAAGCCGCTACCACATGATCGGTTGACTTTAACCCTTTTAGTTGATTCATATGGCTGAATAGAAATAAATAGGTCTCAATCGATCATACAGTTCAGTAAGTCAAAATTTGGGTTTCAGACCCAAAAACATAAAATCTTTTCTTTATGCATCAACTTTTAATCTATTTGTAGAACAGTGAACAATTTCAAAGGGAATCTTTTGCAGTAGAGAACCTGGAACAATCTGTACATTATTGTGCAATGCTTTATTTCCCCACTCTGGGAACTGCAGGAAAACTGAACACTTGCTGCTAGGCCCCTCCACAACTTAAATATGAACACTGAGGTTCTCAGCAACGTCAATGTTTTTTCTACAAAAAGTTAACAACTAAAAAAAAAAAATAGAACGACCCATTTAAAGGGAGCATGTCACCAAGTTTTCCCAATATAAACCACAGAGTTGTTGATCTCACTTTTTCATATATCTTCATATTAAATCTTAAAATCGTTTAATCTTCATATTCTAATTGAAATAATAAAGTCAGATTTCAGAGCCTTGGACTTATTTCCTTCCTACTGTTTAAAGTTGGCCGAATTTATTTGAACGCAATTGAATTCTATTCAAATTTGTTCCAGAATGGTGATTTTTTTTTTTGGAATTCGCTCCATGCGAATTCAGCAGAATGCCGAACGGCTGATTATCATTTCGCTGAACTGTAGAGAACCAACAAAAGGTTAAAAAAAAACTAACACTCACTGCTCAACTCTCCGGCCACCTCCACTGCTCGCTCTCCTCCACATGGTCTTCAGCGCCTCTTCTTATATCTTCTGTGTGCTGATACCCTGGGCATTTTCACATTAAGCTGGGACTTCTGGCCTTGACTAGATCTAGGACTTTTCTCCTCATGTGCATTGTAAGGTTGTGGTAATGACAAGACATTATGACATATGCATATTTTGGAAGCTGAATTTTATGGTGAGGACATAGGAGACATTTGTTTTAATGAATCTTCCATGAAGGCCTTATTAGTGCAGGGGTTTCTGAACATTAGAACAATGTACCACAAACTCCAGAGTCTAAGTCTTTCTGAAGGTCTTTTGCAGTCATGCGGGCATTCTGATTTCCCTCTCTAGCAATCCTACGAGGAGCTCTCACTAAAATTTTGCTTGGTCTTCAAGACCTTATCTTGACCTCCACTGTTCCTGTTAACTGCTATTTCTTAAATGCATTGCGAACTGAGGAAAGGACAACTTGAAAACACTTTGTTATCTTTTTATAGCTTTCTACTTTGTGGGTAAACACCATTTTTTTAATTCTCAGAGTACTAGGTAGCTGCTTAGAAGAACCCATGGCTGCTGTTTTTAGGCACAAGGTTAAAGAGAATGAATATTCACTGCTCTCCACTCCTATAGTCCCTCTCACCTCTCGGCATCAGCTTCAGTGCAGAGAAGTGGGCGGGATTATGAGAATGAGAAGTAGTGATTATTAATTTTCCTTAATAGCGGGCACAAGTGTTAGCTGCCTGCAGCAGCAGGTTCTTGCCTTCTGTGACCCTGCTACTCCTCCACTGCTTCACCCCCTACAGCCACAGCCGGATTATGGTACGAAAATAATAATACGGTATAGTTTGGGGGTTTTTTTTGCCCTCAATGTGCACCCCCCTCAGGAAGGCAGGAGGTTGTGCCCTACGCGGGTGCCTACTCTGCCTACTCCTCATTCAGGCTCCGCCAGAGGGCACTTATTACGGATGGAAGAAAGGTGATTCCAGCAACTAAATAGGAAACAGTTCTTTACAGTTAGAGCAGTCAGAATGTGGAATGCTGACCACAGGAGGTAGTAATGGCAGACACTATAACAGCTCTTATACAAGGGCTGGATTATTTCCTCACTACACATAACAAGGTGGGTTATGGATAATTTAGTGATAAAAAATGTACAATTGGTGGAGAAAGATCTTGATGGATCTTGGTCTAATTTCAACCTATGTAACTATGTACCTAAATTAGCACAGGGTCACCCTATGTCAGACCCGCATTCAGCCACTAGCAGAGACTGCGCCACACATGCAAGGTCTTTTCACTTTGGACACATGGTCTCATAATGATCCAGCTGGACTTCATTATATCTGCCATACCATGCCCTGGGTGGGGATATGCATGCAGCCAGTCCCACCCTTCTCTCTGACTGCTAGTATGCCCGGCACTTGACATGCCCTCTTATCTCTCTCAGCACTATATGTGCTGGAGCCTGCTTTCCCAGGCTTACATTACCGAGGCTACCAGCCTTGATGATACATATCTCAACCTTATGACCTGTGTGGCAGCCGTTGTACACAAGGACACATTTAGACTAAGGTGGCAATTAATGGGCCTGTCACAGCCAAAAATTGCTCATGTGATGGCCATTGATCCTGGCACTAGTGCATTTTGCAATTATTTATCCGGAAAATCACTCACGCACGACCAAAAATACATTCATCTGAACTCTGTGGCACAGAACACGTTAACCACGTGACATCATGTGTACCTAGTTATGGTTGATTTAACTGCTTTACACGAACCTAATATAAAGTGTTGACAAGTAACTACTGCTCCATGTCACCAATGACAAGCAACACTGACCTTGTAGAAAGGAAATGTGAGCATGACAAGTGTGTCTGTCAAGAGCTCATACATTTATTACTTGTAGACTTGTTAATTTCATTCATGTTAAGTATTTGCCTCTGCTCGGGTTTCGACTGCCTTCTAATAAAGGTAACCATATCCACAATCAAAAGTTTACTTTTCTCTAAGGTTGGGTTCATGTCTGCAGTTTTTTTATGTTTTTCTTTCACTTTTCAACTAATTAAAACATCATAAATCACCATATTACACCATTAAGGGGGTAAAGTGCGTAGCGTTTCTTAATTCCACAAAAAAAAAAAAAAAAGGCAGCAAAAGAAACTTGGCATGAAAGTGAATGGGATTTTAGTGAATCTGTTGCAGCTTTGGGAGGAGATTTCCAAATTCTATGCTTATAAAAAATACAGCAAAGTATCTAAATGTGTCTGAATGTTAACAGGACAATGCCACCAATGCGCAAAATTATTAATATTGGTTTGTTTGGTTTTTTTTTCATTTTCCGATCTTACCCAGTTCTGTGCAACACAGTTGTTTACATGCTGCCAGGACCAGCGGTGGTTGGGAATAACTATGTTAACTGCTGTGGTCAGTTAATTTTATTTGAAAAATACATCTCCATGCCTCCATTTTGAAGATGCATACTTAATTCTCATATTGTCCAGAGAAGTCGATTAACACCAGGTAAAGCAAGGAGAGGTGTGTACCGAGCCCCATCTGTTTTTTTATTATGTAATGCTATTATGAAGCATTACGCCTCATCTATGTCTCCATCAGTATAATAGATCTGTTATCTAGCATGACTCTGCTGATCTGTCCAAGTCTGCACAGCAAAGCTAAAGAGTTTGGTTTCCTGCTGAAACCAGGAAATGTCAGTTTATTGTGTGCGCTACATTGGCAAATGTGAGCCTATAATATATCAGAATTTCTTTTAACTATAAGCATATCATATTTCCAAAATGTCTTTCTTTTCCTTTATGCCAAGAAAGTTATTCATTTATTATTTTGCACAAGAAGAGATTCTGTTTGGTTTTTAAACATATATTAGACAAATAATTGCAAATACTATCCCAATTTTATGCAATTTGGACCTTAAAAATGTTATAATCAGATAATTTTTGGAGTAGTGTGTAAATTATATTGTAATACAGTATATAGATTTTTGTAAACGAAGTCAATATTTCATAGCATGTCGAGAAGTTGGCTGTATGGGATAACTGCAAATACAAAAAAAAAAAAAAACAATTAGTTGCAATGTATCCATAGTCTTTAGCTATTTTAGCTATAAAACTAAAACATTAGTGTATGTGCCCTCAATGGGGCAGATTCCTGAAAAATAGTGTCAGGATCTTGTCAGCGCCGGCGTGCAGCCTCCGCTGAGCAGGGACTCACCCGCACTGTAGGGGGGCCCGGGGTCAGGTACAGCCAGAAAGTACAGATACACAGGACCTGTGGACACTGAAGTTAGCAAGCAGTCACAGGACCTACGGTCCTGTGACTGCAAGGGGGCGGGGCTTAGCGTCCTGCTTTCAGAGATGGCAGGACACTATACAGAAATACTCAGAGTCAGGCAAAACGAAGATCATACGCAGAGATATCAGTAAAGTACCAGGGATGAGACAGAACGGATAGTCAGGGCCAAGCAGGGGTCAAAACCAAACAGACATAGAAGGTACCTAGCAGAATACAAAGCAATATCCAGAGAACAGACCAAGTCGTACACAGAGAAACAAGTAACCAGAACACAGCACAAACACACTCAGGGGTCACCACACAATGCCAAGGGCGAAAGTGTAACTGACGGGGGATGGGAGCTTCCTGAGGCTATAAGAAGCCTCCCCAGAACCAATGAGAGGCCATCATAATAGGTCCCAGGTGTGCAGGTAAGAGTCTGCACTGAGATCAAAACATTAACCCCAGAAGTGCCGGTCATCCAGCACTGGTATCATGACAAATCGTGTAGCTCCCGCTCGCACTACACTTGTGTTGCTGGAGTACACAGTGCCGATTTTATTAAGAGGAGCACGCCAGTTAATGAAACCAGCGCCTCTCTTGAGTGGTGTGCACTAGTGATGAGCGAACATGCTCTGATAAGGTGTTATCCGAACATGGTCGTGTGCAAACCGAGTAACTTCGGCATGCTCAAAAAATATGTTGGAGTACTTGCGGCTGCATGTGTCAGGGCTGTTAGACAGCCGCAACACATGCAGGGATTGCCTAACAAACAGGAAATCCATGCATGTATTGCGCCTGTATAATCAGCATGCTCAGATAATGCCTTATCAAAGCACGTTCGCTCATCACTAGTGTACACCTGTCACGACTTTGTTGTCGGGTGTCCCGGGACCAGGGGCTCCTTCCCTGTCCCTAATTCTAGGGGACGGCCTAGCTCGCCCTGCTCCCCAGATTACTTCTGATGGTGAATACCCCGAGGTCACGTACCTTGCCTTAAGTCCTGTATTCACCCTCCGTCTGAACCCTTTCCCCTCCCAGGGAAGAGGGGAGTAGTAGTGTACGTAATACACCAACCAGACTAACAAGGTAATACAAACAGGGGTAATGGAAAATACCAAACATACAAATATACTCACACATATAACAGAGGATTGCACTGGGGAGTAGAGGATGGGGTTAAACCAGAGTATGAGAAGAAAGGGAATTATCACACACCAAAAACTTAGAAACAGTCACAGATAAATCCCCCAAGTGCTTCCTCCAATAACCACCAACTACTATCCTCCAAACCATGCAGCAAAAGCTAGCTCTGGCTATGAATGCTAGCCAGGGCCCAGATTATATAGGAGATGGGAGTGGATAACCGTGCTCAGCTGAGAGCCTTAGGTCCAAGAGCTCTCAACAGAGCAGATTAACTCCCACACTTCTTAGAGAAATTTACACCGTTTACTTAGAAGGTGAAGTGCTTCTTTTCAGTGCAGGAGTAAGAGAAATCAGATGCTGTGGTCTTCTGACTCCTCTCTTTCTCGGTAACCCTGTGAAACACCTTTGTACACTGTGCCATAAATGCTAGTCCAGTAGCATTTCGAGTGTACAATACACTGGCACATTTAATAAATTCAACAGGCAGGCATGGCCATGATCCTATCCCGCTTTGTCTCTGTCCCAGCTCCACAGAAATTCAAACTGGTGTAAAAATGCCAAAAGTCACAAACTTTTTGCATAAGTCCCAGTTGCAAAAAAATATTGCGACTTTTCCAAGGTTTTAAGTCAGATTTCTGGCATAGCAGTCCCCAATGTCTTTTAGGCAATATTTTTTTCTAGAGAATCTTCTTTTTGTTTCATTTTTAATGTTTTATGCTTTTTCTCTTTTTTTACATTTAAAATTATGCACAGTAATGTCGTTTCGATATTGCTGTGTATTACGTTCCTTATTTTTAATGTTTATTGAGTGTTTTTTCAGGCATGTTCAAGGTGGAATCTACCTGAAAAAGGTGTTGTGGTGTACATACCCTTACTTCCTTTTTTTTTTTTTTTTTTTTTTTTACTGTTGGAAGAACACATGTGAGTCATTACATTTTGTGGAAATTCTCATATCTGTTACGATCTGTCTGAGAACGTGATCTGTTTTCTAATGTCAATTTAAGTAAACATAAAGATTTATAAACTATCTGCTCTCCATCCTACAAATTCTTCTTTCCAGCTTTTGTTTACTGCTTTCGGCAAGAATCAGGGTGGGTAGAAGGCAAGGTTTGTGAGTGGGTGTACGGAATACGTTTTGATCTGCAGCATACTGAACATGTGGCAGCGCAACTTTTTCGTCAACAGAACTGTTTCATTAATCTCCAAGTGCTCTAAATTGCAATTTACAGATTTTACCCTTTATCGCCTTACAAATCCCTTTGAATATTAACTCCGTGGGACAATTTTGAGAAGCCATCATTGTATAGTACGGTAACACAACCCTTAGCATCAAAAGTGCTATGTTGATCCAAAGTTGTAAAACATAAGTGCAAAGTAATTTCCCCTCTTGCAAAAACATAACACATAGAGAAGTTAATCACTATGTTATACATACAGAACGTTGGGAGCTCAGATGAGGTTTCATATGTCTTTTGCACAAACCATTTCCTGTATTAAAGGGACTTAAATTAGAGAGGGGTCTACTTATTGTTGTCAAAATATACATCTGAAGATAGAGATTTGCGTTGCCATAATTACACTTCCTACTTTTATCGCTCTTTTTTCATTAGTTAATCTATAGCACTTGACCTGGTTTCAAAAAGATGGCTACATTAAAAAATCCAATCAGAGTGTCTCAAGGTTCTTAATTGAGTCCAGTCACATAACAGGTAACTATGGGGCCCCATAGCACAAAGGGATTCCATTTAACCATGACCTGTGCCAAAAGGTGACTCTGGTTAAAGGGCTCTAGCTAAAAGGTGAATTTACACTACTAGTCTACTGTGTTTTAGTTTCTTCGTTGAGTTCACAGTTTTGATTTTTCACCATCTTTCTTCTTCCTTCCTAAGCAAATTTTTCAGTTACAGCATCATAGTTGCCAGTGGCTGCTCCTGACATCAGAGGCCCATTATAGGGTTTGCTCCATCATAACAAGTTATCAGATTTAAATCAACAACACATTTTTAGCAATACATGACTAAAGTAGGTTGTTCAGACTTGGCACAAAAGTCTACAGAAACGTCTAGTCAGAATGTGGTTGGAAGTATGACCACCTGCTCCCAGTTGCCAGCCCTGGAGACACCTGACAGCTTGCGCGATGCACACTGAGAGGGTTCCAAAGTCACATAGAGTGACTGCAGACTTTCGTGCCAAACCTGGACAACCCCTTTAAAAAAGCAGTTCAGGTCCCAATAGTATATATGGTGTAGGCAGCACAAGTGCAAAATACTGACAAGCAACCACTCACACAACCTTGTTCCATAAGGCTTGCAGTTACATGGTCATCTGTAGTGCACCATGATAGCTAACAGGTTGGTCATGCTCATACTATTAGATCATGTGGGCTTTCTAGTACCTATACAAATGCACCCAAGAAGAAATACCAACACCATATTTTCCCCCATCACAGGATAGATGAGATTGGTACCATGTGTAGTAATTCCTCTAAACTTTATGCATTGTGTGACCTCTCAGGTTCTTGTGTCAGCTCTTCCCTTTAATCCACCATGGTGGAATGATGTAGATAACACAGTTGCTGTATTTCCCAAGTAGAACCGTTTTTTCTCCCACAATGTCTGAATTCTATTGATTCAGCTGAAAGTTGAAATTCACAACAGGTCCCCGTACTGGGGCACCATCAATCCCAGGAATGATGGCCACCACTTTATTCATTGTCTATGTGAATGCTTGAGATAGTATAGCTCTGGACTCAGCAGTCTTCACCAGTAACATAGCCAACGAAAGTAGCAGTGGTGCATAATTATGGCATTTACTCATTAGGGGTGCCAAGACTTAAGGGAGCCTCACCCCACTTAAAGGAATTTTTTTTAATGGGTTCTTCCTTTTAAGGCATTTGGAAATTAACAATGGGGATACTCTTCTCAAATGTTGCATCTACTAGCTAGAGGGGAAATCTACTGTTGGACAGAGAACTACAATGGCACTATCACCTGCAGCTTTCCCCAATCAGTCATTACTTAGATAGGGGTTGACTGATGGACAAGAGGTTGACTGGGACTAACATATAGATGACCTATCTATAAGATCATAAGTTGTCCAACACCGGACCATTACTTTGCTTACATCTGGCCATTGCGAGAGTAGATATCAGCTGATAAGTGGTGTGGGGGTATACTCTCTTGGTGGCAATATTCAGCTATACAGGAGCAGATTCTCTTTTAAACAAGTCCAAACCTCTGGTTTATTATAGCATCATAAACCACTCCATAACCCATGACAGGGCATTTGAACAATACAGAACCCACAAACAGTCCATTCCAGACCGGTTCCGTTCACACAGTTCAAATGCCTGACATCCGACAGGACACCATGCCCCAGACTCTGGGTTACTTGGCTAACAGCACCTCAGGTTTTCCCAGCCTGGCTTCTTCTGGCTCCTGTCCGTAGTCCAGACCCTTGGGGTCTCCTGGACCTTCAGGAGCTCCAGCCAGCTTCAGTCTCACACATGGACTTCCTCCATGTAGTGCACACGGGAAACAAATAGGACTTTCCTGTCTTTACAAGAGCACACCCTTTGGGAGGTGTGTGGTTAACCAGTCCCACCCATCACTTCTGGTTAACCCTAAATCCAGCCCTTTACTAAAAACACAAGTTTGTGGGACTACAAGACCCAGCAACCTGTCCTGGATTCAGATCGCAGAAGACTTCTGTCTGTGCGATACACACCTATTTCTCAGTACCCCACTAGCTGGTACATCACAGTGGGAATAGCAAGTGTTGGACACACAACAGTCTCATACTGATGACCTATCCATTGGATAGCTCATCAATATGTTAGTCTCAGACAATTAATGACCCCCTTAAGAACATGAAAAGGTTGTGATTATTTTGATTCCAATATGCCCTCTATCTTCTCATTCATTCCTTGATCTTAATCTGCATTTCTAATAAAATTTTAACTTTCTTTGGCCTTTAATCTTTAGGATGTGTTAGTGTAAAGAGACCTAGAATGGTAGTCGTAATCGAGCAGCTGTTCGGTTGCACTTTGGCACATTAAATACAAGGGGTGTCCAAGTACCAGTGCTGTAGGGTTTGGGGTACATCAAACTCACCATTAGGCCACAGGCCTCCACTGATTCCAAGCTTCCATCTTCAGGACCCGACGTACACAATGATGGGGATACCAAGTTCTTTGTAACAGTCAGCTTTTACTAAACACTCCAAGTTCATCCGGTAGGCCTAGTTGGGATAGGGTACAGCAATTCATACTTCCTTCCTGCTTAGTACAACTTCCCTTCTGTCCTGCCACCCATTCGTTCTGGACTACCCCCAAACGCACTCACTCCTCAACCTCAGGAATTCGCTGTCCACTCTGACAATGCACCAGGGACAGGCCATCTGCCACCCAAATAATTCCACATCCACATTACATACTGTACATCACCATAATACACTACATTAGACACACGGTTCTTTTAAATCTAAATCCTCAGGACAATATTCGCACGGCGCATCTGTTGTCTTCAGGGACTGGAAAAGGGGAAGCGAGTTCACATCCCTATATTCCTCTCCTGTTTAAACATGGTCATTCTCAATCATTCTGGGACCTGGAAGACAATACACAGCATATTGCAATCACATAAAACATCTAAATTGTTAGTGTCCTCTCTTCTGTGGTATAGTGTGTCCATTGCCACTGAGTGCAATGACCCTGAAATCAAAGAGCACAAGTTCCTGGGCCCATAGGTCAACATGACAATCGCCCAACAGTTCTTGGGCGCATACCATGTCCTTCTCCTGGACAAAAATTTAAGTAGGCAGTCCTCTCGGTCAGAACTGCAGACCAATGTCCATCCGAGTCCATGTTCCAGAAAAACAATGGCCATTAGGCTCACACATTAACAGTTGCACAACACTACATTTCGCGTGAACCTGGTCTCACCAGTTTGGAGACTCTGACACCGGGTGTCTAAGTTCCTTTTAATCACAGGCCTGTTGAACAACACATCAGCAGCTCCAGCAGTTTTGGAGCATTTGGAGCATAGTCCTTACAGTGCTGCCCAGCTTGAATCTTCGGGTCGCCGTCTGGAATGCAGAACAGTTCTACTAGCCGCTCTCTTTCTGTGCAACAGGCACTAATAAGCCTTCAGGGCCGCCTTTTCACTTACGGCCGACATTTTGGATGCTGCGGCTGCCTTCACACTCAGGTCTCCTGGCTGAACTTCATCATCAGGCTGCAGACCTGTAACTCCCCTAACCCCAGCATGGCTTGGGAGAGGAACTGTACCTCTCAGGATAATGCCTTCTCAGTTGGCATCAGCATCCCGCCGGATGGGGAAGCGATCACTCCCTCCATGAAGTCATCCTTCAACCCCTGTCTCACAAGGGCCCTTAACTCCCACACCTGGGCTCAGACCACCCCGCAATCAACTTTGCCTGTGTGGCAAGAGGTGCACACCCCGGTTGGGGCTTACCTCCGGCATCTGGAACTGTGGGGTCTCCAGCGCTTGGCCCTATGGCGGGCCACAATCCAAGTCGCCGTCCCTGGCTCCATCTCACCAATGACCCTTTCCAGCAGGCAGCCTGGTCTCATCTTCTCGTTCGCCATCTGCAGCAGCTGACGCACTCGTCCTGTCATGGATCCGCCTATTCCTGGGTGGAGCTACTTTCGGCTCACATGCCTGTTTTCTGGCAGTCTCCGCACGTTCTCCATTGACTCACTGCAAGGGGCGTGATTTTTTTTGGGGGGGGAGGGTACTGCTCACCATGGGCTGGCCTCTCTGGAGAAGCCTCTTCCTGGGTTGGACAGAGTTTTGCATGGTTTCTCTTCTGGTACACCGGTACACCCACAATGAGTGGATTCATCTAGTCATTTCACATACTGTAACACATCACCATCGTATTGTCGGTGTTCAGCACGATCTTTGCTTTTGCTGGATCTTTCCCCGCATCTGCCAAATTTTCTTGATGCATGGATCAATACTGCCGACTATGCCAAATGTAAAGTGTCCAAAAGCGGTAGTTGCGACCAAGCTGCTGGGAAACAAAGTTCTTTATAAGAGTCAAAATGTTACTAAACAGTCCAAGATCATAAGGTAGGCACAGGTGGGATAGGGCACAGCAATTCGCACTTTCTTCCTCCTTAGTACAACTCCCCTTCTGTCCTGCCACACGTTCGCTTTGGACTATTCCCAAGCTCGCTGACTCCTCAGCCTCAGGGATTCGCCGTCCATTCCGGCAGTGCACCCGGGACAGGCCACATAATTCCACTTCCACTGATCTCATGATGTTAGAAGACCAGGCCCGGCACCTTGGTGCCTGGCCCGAGCCCTAGGCTACAGATACTGTTGGAATGTCCAAATAAGAAAAAGGAACAGCATTCAGTCTAGGTGAAATATCGTATCAAAAATTTTTACTGTTGGAATGTCCATCTATTCAGCCTCCCATTACCTCGAGTGGTTAGCCCATGCTGCCACTAGCTAACCAACGCACCTGAACTTGGTCTTTACTAGGCACTTCACTAACTCACACTTAGCCCCCTGTAACCCGGAAGTGCCCTGCTTTTATTGACACTAGTGCCCACCCACCTGGCTAGTTTTATTCTTAACCATTTCCTATCTTATCTGCTAAACCTATTATCGTTATTCTATATCTTATGCTATTCTAAGCTTATCCTATGCTATACTCACATCATGCATTCAAGGGACTGTAGGAGAAATCAGTGCAAATAGGGTCTCATCAGATATACACAATAAGGTATTACTTTAGATTAGACTAACTTGATGTATCCATAGAAAAAGGATGCAATATGAGCATCAGCTGCAGATGATCCACGGGTCAGTCAGTGACCATTAGACATCAAATAAATGGATATTTGTGGATGAACTTGAGACATAAAATCCGGTGAATAGTGTTGAGCATTCCGATACCGCAAGTATCGGGTATCGGCCGATATTCGCGGTATCGGAATTCCGATACTAAGTTACGATACTTTTAGCATATCGAATACTGGAATCGGAAGTTCCCATAATGCTATGAGCCAGTTTGATTTGATTCAGCCAATGACAATCCTCAGAAGTGTGGGCACATCCTGTTAGGCATGTAGGCATGTTAAGTAATGGCATGGCTGTGATTGGCTGCTGAAATGATGTCATGATGCACTATAAAAGCCGCCGCCATTTCGGGTTCACTCTGCTGTGAATTCAGTTAGGGACAGGCTGCTGTTCAAGACTCTGAGGGACAGTTAGAGATAGCCATTTTCAAAATCATATTGTGCTTTACCCAGGCTACATAATAAACCACTGTAGCTTTCTTTTGCCTTGCAGCAGTGTTCACAGCTGTCTGCAAGGTCTGTGTGAGTGCAGCTCACGCTGTGTAGTGTGTCCTACAGCCACGTCTGGTTGTAGGCTGCTCAGCGTGTGTCACTGCCTCATACATATTTTTCTTTTTTTGCTGCTCATTTTTCATTCTCCTATTAGTGTGCATCCATCCATATCCATCTACATTGGTTGGTTGCAAACACTATAAGAGTAGACAGCGGAGCCTCTCTGCAGCCTTTCAGTGCTAGTGCCCAGTTTTCTGCACTGTTCACGGCTGTCTGAGAGGTCTCTGTGTGTGAGTGCAGCTCACGCTGTAGTGTGTCCTGCAGCTACGTCTGATTGTAGGCCGCTCAGCGTGTGTCACTGCCTCACACATATTTTTCTTTTATTGCAGCTCATTTTTCATTCTCCTATTAGTGTGCATCCATCCGTATCCATATACGTTGGTTGCAAACACTATAGGAGTAGACAGCGGAGCCTTTCTGCAGCCTTTCAATGCTAGTGCCCACTTATCTGCACTGTTCACGGCTGTCTGAGAGGTCTTTGTGTGTGAGTGCAGCTCACGCTGTAGTGTGTCCTGCAGCTACGTCTGGTTATAGGCCGCTCAGCGTGTGTCACTGCCTCACACATATTTTTCTTTTATTGCAGCTCATTTTTCATTCTCCTATTAGTGTGCATCCATCCGTATCCTTATACGTTGGTTGCAAACACTATAGGAGTAGACAGCGGAGCCTTTCTGCAGCCTTTCAATGCTAGTGCCCACTTATCTGCACTGTTCACGGCTGTCTGAGAGGTCTCTGTGTGTGAGTGCAGCTCACGCTGTAGTGTGTCCTGCAGCTACGTCTGGTTATAGGCCGCTCAGCGTGTGTCACTGCCTTGCACATATTTTTCTTTTATTGCAGCTCATTTTTCATTCTCCTATTAGTGTGCATCCATCCGTATCCATCTACATTGGTTGGTTGCAAACACTATATAGGAGTAGATAGAGGAGCCTTTTTTCTGGCTTGTGCCCTTCAGCCGCAGCCAGATTAGTATTACCCTATTTTTTGGAGCCTCATCTTTTGCATTGTAGGTTACCTTCAAGCATTGTAATAGCTCCAAAAAGTTTGTGATACTATAGCTTTCAAATCTTTGGTCACATCCTTTTTGTTTTTTTGAAAAAAAAACCCAAAATAAAGTTCACCAAACACTCCATTTGACAGTTGTGTAGGCCACATTAGCTCATATTAAAGTGTAGTCCACACACACACTTTATAAAATTAGTGTTTCTTATACCTGTTAGCAGCTGTTCAGGAATAAGCGCACTAAGCCCCCCCGTTGTACTTTTCTGCCTATCTTTATCAGTCTACCAAGATGAAGAAGGCAGGGAGTAAGGCACGTGGGCGTTGGTGTGGAGTTTCAGCAGGGAGAGGACGTGGGGATTCTGTGCCTGCTGCGGGCACCAGTGAGTCAGCATCCCCCAGTTTTACCAGGCAACAGTCCTTTATGCGCAGCTTTGTAGGACCTCGCCGTACCTCACTGCTGCGGGAGGAACAAATTGAAGCCATTGTCGGATGGATGGCAGCTAACGCATCGACTTCAATGACTTCCACGTCCTCTCAGGGCCAGAGCACTGAAGAGCAACCATCTGTCTCTTCACCACCTGCCAAATTGCCCAGGCAGTCAAAGAGCCCTGGACAGGAGCCATCACAGTCTCTACTTCTGTTCTCTGAATCTGTTGGTTTGGAAAGAGGGGGCCAGCCAAGCAGCATTCAAGAATGTGAAAAAGAGGGAGTATGCAGTGATGCGCAACTGCTTTGTCCCTCTGAATCTGAAGAGGTGGGCGGGCCAGTGCCTATAGTCAGCACACCTCAGTACGCATCAGATGATGACGAGACTCAGGTGCCACTTTCTGGTGCGTACGGTGCTGGCGAGACTACCCAGGAGAAGCAGGTGTTTGAAGAGGGGAGTGTAGATGATGAGGTCCTTGACCCATCATGGCGTGAGTAACAGGAAGGTGGTGGGAGCAGCTCTGAGGAAGAGATTCCCCGAACGGCCAAAACAGGAGGGAGAGGGAGGGGGCAGGCTTGGTTGCCTGTAGCCTCCACTTAGGCACCCGTTAGGAGCATTCCTCTTCCAAAAGCCAAAACGGGCGCTCCCAAGACTTGCAGTGCGTGGTCCTTTTTTGACACAGTTGCAGATGACATTTGCTTTGTCAAATGCAAGCTGTGTCATCAGAAAGTCAAAAGAGGGAAAAGTGTCAGCAACCTCAATACCACAAATATGTGGAAACATGTGCGGACCAAGCACGTGATGGAGTTACAAAAACACACTGAAGACGTAGGCCAACCTACAGCACCACCTACCACCTCTTCAGCTCGTGTTGTAGCTTCTTCCTCCAGCTCACACACAGCTGGTTCGGCATCCTCACAGGATCGCCATGAAAGAACCTCTGGCACTGTTGTCCAGAGACCCAGTGACATTCCACCCACAGCACCACGTTCCCGTTCATCCTCACACTCCCAGGCCACTCTACAGCCATCGGTAGCACAGGCATGGGAGAAAAGGCGGCCATACTCGGCAAACCATCCCCGAGCACAGGCTCTGAATGCTGGCATTGCCAAATTACTGGCCCTTCAAATGCTCTCATTCAGGCTGGTGGAGGCTGACACCTTCTGGAACTTCATGGCATTGGCAGTCCCACAATACACCGTGCCCAGCCGCTTTTATTTCAGCAGGCAAGCCGTCCCTGCCCTGCAAAAGTATGTGGAGGGAAAAATTAAACATGTGTTACTAAACGCCGTCTGTAGCAAGGTCCACCTGACCACCGATGAGTGGACCAGTACCCATGGACAGGGACGATACCTTTCCCTCACTGCCCATTGGGTCAATGTTGTGGAGCCGGGTACAGATCTTGAGAGTGGCGCTGTATGTGTTCTGCCAACTCCAAGGATTGCAGGAATCCAGTCTGTACACATTAACTCCTCCTCATACTCCAGTTCCTCAGAATCAGTGCGACCGACATGAGCACAGCCGTGGCCAAAAGTCAACAGACCGTGCTGAAATTAATTTCTTTGGGGAATCGAAGCCACACAGCGCAGGAGCTCTGGAATGCCATCAAGCAGGAGAGTGATGTGTGGTTTCTGACAGCAAATCTCCAGCCAGGCTTGGTAGTGTGTGACAATGGCCGAAATCTGGTGGCAGCTCTGGGCCTAGGCAACCTCACTTACATCCCATGTCTGGCACATGTGCTCAACTTGGTCGTGCAGAGCTTTCTGAGGGACTATTCGGATCTTGATGCACTGCTGCACAAGGTCCGCATAGAGTGCGCATGGCAAGATCGCGCATTGCAGCTCTGCAGTGCCGATTACGCCTTCTGGAACATCGCATCATATATGACCTACCCACCAGGTGGAATTCAACATTACATATGTTGGAGCGGTTGTGTGAGCAGCAGGCAGCAGTAATGGAGTACCAGCTGCATCAGGTGCAAACAAGTCGCACTGTGCGCCGGTCACGCTTCAGCCCCACTGAGTGGGCCTCTATGAAGGACATCTGCCTCATTTTGCATGCCTTCGATGATTCCACGCAGATGACGAGTGCAGATGATGCACTAGTCAGCATGACTGTCCCCCTTATCTGCCTGCTTCAAAAACACTGCAAGCACTAAGGGAGGAGGTTTTGGAAGAGGTGGAGGATGAGGAGTCACAAATGCCATCTGCTTTTGGACAGTCTGCGCTACGTGGTTCCTCACAAAGGCCTAGGCAGGGAACACTTTGTGAGGAGGATGAGAAGTCAATGGAGGAGGAAGACATCTCTCCAGAGGAGGGAGGTACACAATGCTCTAGTCAGTATGTACAGCGAGGGTGGGGTAATGCAGAGCAGGCAGAGATGATGCCTCAAGCAGGGGACAGCGTTTCTTGGGCAGTTGGGAGTCTGCAGCACATGGTTGATTTCATGCTGCAGTGCCTGAGAAACGACCGCCGCATCGCCCACATTCTCAACACGGCTGATTATTGGGTGTACACCCTCCTAGATCCTCGCTACCGGGACAACTTACAAAGCCTCATTACACCGTTGAACTGGGAGCGTAAAATGCGGGAGTACCAAGACACACTGGTGCAGTCCATCATGTTCTCCATTCCACCCGAGAGCAGTGCTGCAAAGCAGCTCTGTGCGTCGAGGCAGTGGAGGAAGCTCTGCACAAAGAGGGAGCAGAGGCAGCGCCTCAGCACAAGGCAAAACCAGTATGGCCCAAATGTGGCAAAGTTTTGTGTGCCCGCCACAAATGTCTACACCATCACAGACGGCTCCAGTCAGCAGGAGGCAACGTTTCCATCAGATGGTGACAGACTATATGTCTTGCCCTGTCAGTGTACTCCCAGACGGCTCTTCCCCCTTCAAGTTTTGGGTCTCTAAGCTGGATACATGGCCAGAGCTTAGCCAGTATGCATTGGAGGTGCTGGCTTGCCCTGCTGCCAGTGTATTATCGGAACGCGTCTTTAGTGCCGCAGGTGGTGTACTAACAGACCGTCGCAAGCGACTATCCTCCGATAACGTTGACTGGCTTACTTTTCTAAAAATGAACAAGGCCTGGATCTCGCCAGAATTTGCCAGTCCTCTAATAGTAGTGGGAATGTGGACAGAGCAGGAGACATTGCCGGACACACATCAGGGGATCAGCTGACGTTACTGAACCCCAGTAACACAGGAACAAGTGTTGATTGTGCAGACGCCACTTCTGAGCAGCAACTGGCGGAGTTTGAAGGCCAGGGGAAATACCAGAGACAGAGTGGAGCCAGAGGCCTAGTTTGAGCACGTTTAAAATCAGTAGTAGTCTACAACAGATATTAAACTTGATGAAATTAGGCCTCAGCCTACACACTGATTTACCCTGGGCTCCAACATCGCCAGTTGTTGCTCGGAAGTGCCATCCGCACAGAAAAAAACACTAGCTCCTGTGTTAGTGGGGTTCAGTAACGTCAGCTGCTCCCCTGCTGTGTGGACGGCAATATCTCCTGCTCCCTCCACATTCAAACTAGATCATATTTTCAACTTGCTCCAAGTAGGCCTCAGCCTGCTGCATGATTGATCCTGGGCTTCAACACAGCCAGTTGTCGCTTGGAAGTACCGTCTACACAGAGAAAAACACTAGCTCCTGTGTTAGTGGGGTTCAGTAACGTCAGCTGCTCCCCTGCTGTGTGGACGGCAAAGTCTCCTGCTGCCTCCACATTCAAACTACATCCGGTTTTCTACTTGCTCCAAGTAGGCCTCAGCCTGCTGCATGATTGATCCTGGGCTTCAACACAGCCAGTTGTCGCTTGGAAGTGCCGTCTACACAGAGAAAAACACTAGCTCCTGTGTTAGTGGGGTTCAGTAATGTCAGCTGCTCCCCTGCTGTGTGGACAGTAAAGTCTCCTGCTGCCTCCACATTCACACTACTACTGATTTTTAACCGTGCTCCACTTAGGCCTCTGGCTCTACTGTCTCTAGTATTTCCCCTGGCCTCCAACACCGCCATTTGCTGCTCAGAAGTGGCATCTGCACAATCAACACTTGTTCCTGTGTTACTGGGGTTCAGTAACGTCAGCTGAACCCCTGATGTGTGTCCGGCAATGTCTCCTGCTCTGTCCACATTCCCATTACTAGTAGTGCAGACGCCACTTCTGAGCAACTGGCGGTGTTGGAGGCCAGGGGAAATACTAGAGACAGTGGAGCCAGAGGCCTAAGTGGAGCACGGTTACAATCAGTAGTAGTCGACAACCTATATAAAACTTGCTTCAATTAGGCCTCAGCCTGCTCCATGACTGATCCTGGGCTTCAACACAGCCAGTTGTTGCTCGGAAGTGCCGTCTGCACAGAGAGAAACACATGCTCCAGTGTTAGTGGGGTTCAGTAATGCCTGCTGCTCCCCTGCTGTGTGGACAGCAATATCTCCTGCTGCCTCCACATTCAAACTACATCACATATAAAACTTGCTGCAATTAGGCCTCAGCCTACTCCATGATTCACCCTGGGCTTCAACACAGCCAGTTGTTGCTTGGAAGTGCCGTCTGCACAGAGAGAAACACATGCTCCAGTGTTAGTGGGGTTCAGTAATGCCTGCTGCTCCCCTGCTGTGTGGACGGCAATATCTCCTGCTGCTTCCACATTCAAACTACTACTGAGTTCAAACTTGCTCCAACTAGGCCTCTGGCTCCATTCTGTCTCTAGTATTTCCCCTGGCCTCCAACCCCGCCAGTTGCTGCTCAGAAGTGGCATCTGCACAATCAACACTTGTTCCTGTGTTACTGGGGTTCAGTAACGTCAGCTGAACCCCTGATGTGTGTCCGGCAATGTCTCCTGCTCTGTCCACATTCCCACAGCAGGAGACATTGTCGAACACACATCATAAGCAGACGTTACTGAACCCCAGTAACACAGGATCAAGTGTTGATTGTGCAGACGCCACTTCTGAGCAGCAACTGGTGGGGTTGGAGGCCAGGGGAAATACTAGGGACAGAGTGGAGCCAGAGGCCTAGTTGGAGCACGTTTAAAATCAGTAGTAGTCTACAACAGATATTAAAGTTGCTGCAATTAGGCCTCAGCCTACACCCTGATTGACCCTGGGCTCCAACATCGCCAGTTGCTGCTCAGAAGTGTCTTTGGCACGGGTACTCCCTCCTGCCCAGCCTGGTTCCAGCATGCCTGCTGTTTCCGGGTAGTGTCAACGTCACTTTGCCACCAATACGTTGTCCTGTCGTGTTGCGGTAGGGTTAGTCGAGTCTATGGTGCCTGCAGTTTAGGTGCTTCCTATGTGGGCTGCGGGTTCTGGTAATAAAGGCTGGTTCCGTAGTGCCAATAGGACAAGCACCCCCTGTAGGACTGTGGGTTTCGGTAACTGCGGCCGGCTCGCGGCCTTGCAACTTTGTTTATCATAGGTACCTTCTGCTACCCATCCGGGTTCCAGCATCGTCAGCTCATTCTCGGCAGTGTCTTTGGCACAGGTACTCCCTCCTGCCCAGCCTGGGTCCAGCACGCCTGCTGTTTCCGGGTAGTGTCAACGTCACTTTGCCACCAATACGTTGTCCTGTCGTGTTGCGGTCGGGTTAGCCGAGTCTATGCTGCTTGCAGTTTAGGTGCTTCCTATGTGGGCTGCGGGTTCTGGTAATAAAGGCTGGTTCCGTAGTGCCAATAGGACAAACACCCCCTGTAGGACTGTGGGTTTCGGTAACTGCGGCCGGCTCGCGGCCTTGCAACTTTGTTTATCATGGGTACATTCTGCTACTCATCCGGGTTCCAGCACCGTCAGCTGGCTCTCGGCAGTGCCTTTGGCCGAGGTGCCTCCTTCTTGGTATCCGAGTTCCAGCAACGTCTGCTGGTCCTTGGTAGTGCTTTGTAGCACAGGTACCTCCTGCTTAGTAACCGTGTACCAGCACCGTCAGCTGGTCCACAGTTGTGCCATTGGCTCTTGTTCTTTCAGCTGCCACTCTGGGTTCCAGCACCGTCAGCTGGTTCTCGGTAGTTCCATTGACTCTTGCAACTTCTGCTACCCATCCGGGTTCCAGCACAGTCAGCTCGTTCTCGGCAGTGTCTTTGGCACGGGTCCTCCCTCCTGTCCAGCCTGGGTCCAGCACACCTGCTGTTTCCGGGTAGTGTCAATGGGTCACCCCTCACACCCAGGGCAGTGGGGTACTCGGTACCGGGCCGGTGTCAGGGGGAATGTGTGTCACAGCAGCGGTGACCCGGTCTATGGCCCTGGGCGCCCAATATCAATGGCGGTGATGTTAATGGTATAATAGTTTATTTGGATAGTTCGTGACGCCACCCATGGTGTTTGGCAAATGAGATGTTGAGCCAACGCTGCGTGCAGATCCACTGGGACTGATGGTGTGGTGCAGCAAAGATGGTGTAGCTCCCCACAGGTGAAGCTGTAGTCCCTGGGCAGTGTAGTGGTAATGGATGAGGAGAGGTGCAGAATGGTATAGAGGCTGGTACCCAGGTGTAGCGGTGCTGGAATAACTGGAGGACACCAGAGTATGCGGTTCCAAAGCTTTACTCACTGTTTGCAGTTCACACAAATGCCTGCCTCCGCACTGTGTTCTTCAGGTCAGGGCCCAAGCCAACCTCCAGGCAGGATAGGATTCTCCCCTCCACACTCCACCAATATGTACCTTACCGAATGACTCCTCCAATGCGCCTTTAGGTGCGAAGCACTCCAGTACTTAGTTACCCTGGAATGCCTCTCTCTAGGTGTTCCTAGTCTCTACTTGTATGACAGACAGCTGTAGCCTGCTTCGGGGACTCCTCTCTGCATCCCGGCTCTCTATTCAGTTGCTGTTGTGTCCCAAGTCTATGATGGTAGTAAGGCATTAGTGGCTCACTACTCCTCCGGTGTCTGTTGCCGGACATAAAGATCCAATCAGCCTCGGGGACCGGGCCCCGGCCTTTGCGCTCTGGAATGGAAGGGTTCTATATCATTCTTCAACCAGCTTCCCACCGTCCTTCTATTCTCCCTCGTTCCGATATGTTCTATCTCTCTCTTATGGAAGGTTAGGTTATCAATCTTATCAGTCTCTTTCTCTGGTCTTTCTCGTGCCAGCAGCCCAGATCACTGGGACCTGCTGCAGCATGTCCTTCAGACACCCATCTTCACTCTTCTATCTCTCTCTCCAACTAACCAACTAACTCTCACTCTTCCCACTCTTTTGTATCATCTCACTCCACCCGCCTCCCAGCACATCTCGTGTTACGAAGCAGGGTTCCTCGAGGGGTGCTCTGCTAACCCCCAGCCTGAAGCTGTTAGGTGGCCCCACTGAACTATCCTGTGTGTGGAATGCAGGTGTGGAGCGTGGTCAGGAGTTCCCACCTTACCTGGATGGTGGGGCACTACACCTTAGGAGAAGGTGCAGTACCTCTGTGGCGACTGAAGCCTCAGGGGCGCCATATACCCCGCGTTAAACACAGCACGCCCGCGGGCTGCAAGATAACTAAAGGTACAATACAGGAACGCACAAAAATTTTTAAATGCTATTTAACAATACTTATCTAATCTTCCTAATGTAAGAGGCACATTTCTTAAACGTTACAAACAGGCTAACTTCCGATCTTAGTATCAAAAATTTACTTAAGTGCAATTCTTAATTCAAAGTGCTATACTCAACACATTTTCTTTATTACAATTATTCCTTTTTTTTCTTCTTTCTTTTCTCTCTTTCTCTACTGGACGCAAGACACCGACCATCTACACTTGGCCTGTCACCTGTCACTTTCAATTCTTCAGTCATTATTCAATTCTCACATTCTATCTCAAAATTTTTCTAATTCTCTGTATCAAATATGTTATAAAAGACATTTACTTTTCATAAGACACAACACTATCAAATACGTCATCATAAAACATTCAAAGATTCTTGCAAAGTGCTGAACACTGCTCCCAGCCGGGATTTCTTGCAGTGTCCCTTGAGGTAGACATCATTCTTCAAAAAGTGTCCATTCAAAAACATCATCTTCGCAAAGTGTCTTTGTGTAACCATTATCTTCACAAAAGGGGTCCTATATGTAAAACCAAGAAAGGGCAACTAAAGAGGTGCAAACTATGTACAATAAAAGTTTTGGACCAATCAGTGTCTATGATCTCTACAGTTCCATTTCAAAAACAACGCTGCCAATCAAAAACTGGGCAACATGATGAACAAAAAGACAAAGGCACAACTGGTGCAAACAAAACCCTCCTGGGTAACGAGATTTGAAAAATTATTTTTCTTCTACTGGTGATCCCCTCCTGGGATTCTGGAAGCTGAACCATCACCATATTCGAGATAATCATGGACCATTTTTAGGTAGTCCTCTTCCTGCTGTGTCAAGCCAGAGATCTTCTTTTTAGGTTGCCGGGTTGGATTTGACGTGGTAATCGTTGGATTCCTAGGCACCTGAGCAGCTTGGGTGGTAACTGTAGGTGGAGAAGCATTAACAGGTCTCTTTGGCAGGTACCACTCAATAAATTCTGCAGGGATACGTCGTACATTCAGGGCGTACCATCCCCTGAGCCCCTCATGGCGGGTGAAGGTGACTTACTCGCCAGGCTGCAGGTTTCTTTTAGGGTGTCCTTTGGGCAAGTGGGATTCAACGTCCCTCCGGTTAAAGAATAAGTCACTTATCCTCTTGGGGTCTGCAATAAATCCGAACCCCCGTTCTTGATTGACGTTAAGGACCTGCCCCCATCCTGCGGCATCCTGGGAACCGTAATGCCCAGCACGGGTCCTCTCTTTTCTCTTTTGATCCGGGCCCAGTACAGCCAATCTCCTCTGCTCCCTCTCCCGGTACTCAGCTGCCAGCTGTTTAATGGTGGCTCGGCAATAGGCCTCATTCTGCTCTTCCTCCTCCCGGGACCTGCTTTTGCCTACTGGGGCCTGCAGTACCACCGTTGGGGGTTCCGGTGTCTCCCCTCGGGGACTGGCTTCCCGGTCCCAGACCAGGTCTAGTACAACCTGGCCGGCCGCTGCAACGGTGGGGCAACCCCGGGTCCTCTCGGGTGAAGGGGCGCCGGACATACCTGAGGTCTCCCGGCGACGCGGCCTCTGCTCCGGTGCAGGTGATGAAGGAGCAGGTGCGAACTCTGGATCCGCAGGGATCTCGGTGGGGACCGGTGCAGCCCCGCCAGGTCCAGGCGGGAGTTCCGCTTCCACCCCTGGGTTCTCCAATAACTTCTCCGGGCAGATGGTGCTCAACCGCACTGTCAGGGTAGATGTGTAGGTCAGCGCTGCCCGGGGACAGTCCGGTGTGGTAGCGGCAGGTACCGATGGAGGGGGTACCGCTGGTGTAGGCCCCGCCAGGGCGCGCTGCCGTCTCAGCCTTTCCAGCGCTTCTTTTCTTAGCTGCAGATGAGTAGTCAGTTCCGTGATCTCATCCTGTAGCTGCAGCAACTCATGCCAGTTTCAGGGTTGGAGCCGTCAGCCATGGCGCCGGGGGTTTGCCCTTCCCAGCGCTCCGCAGGCCTCCTTCCCTCACTCTCCAAAATGGCGTTCTGGCGTTCTTCTTCCTGTCTCGGCCCCTTTCCCGCCACTGGCTTCTTCTGCCCCTCCTTCCGGGGGCGGCGTCTTCTTCCAGCGCCTCCATACCAAGCCAGTATACGAACCCCTCGGGGGGTGGGCCATGCATCTGTGACATAGTAATTCAGGAAGGGAAGGCCCAAGACTCTTTGCGGTCTTTTCTTAGGACCTCCCATCTCTTCACGCCCTTCTTCTCCACGCCAGCGGCCATTTTTGAGATTCATGTCACAGTCTATTAAATTTGGTCTTTTGCACATTTTCAAAAGTTGTAAATCCAAGGCACACAGAACCTGATGGCATCGGGTCTCGTCATCCTGTTCGTGACGCCAAAATTGGGTCGCCCCTCACACCCAGGGCAGTGGGGTACTCGGTACCGGGCCGGTGTCAGGGGGAATGTGTGTCACAGCAGCGGTGACCCGGTCCGGGGATTTGGATGTTTCGCCCCCAGCAGTTCGCCCCCAGCAGTTCGCCCCCGGGTACATTTCATCCACAGCATTTGGCCCCCAGGAGGTTTCGCCCCCGCACATTTCACCACCGCACATTTCGCCCCCAGCAGTCCCCAGCAGTTCGCCCCCAAATGTTCTGCCCCCAGCAGTTCGCCCCCGGATGTTTTGCCCCCAGCAGTTCGCCCCCGGCAGTTCGCCCCCGGATGTTTCGCCCCCAGCAGTACGCCCCCGGATGTTTCGCCCCCAACAGTTCGCCCCCGGATGTTTCGCCCCCAGCAGTTCGCCCCTGGATGTTTCACCCCCAGCATTTCTGCCCCCGGGTGTTTCGCCCCCAGCAGTTCGCCCCGGATGTTTCGCCCCTGGATGTTTTGCCCCCAGCAGTTCGCCCCCAGATGTTGTTTCACCCTCAGCAGTTCGAACCCGGATGTTTCGCCCCCGGATGTTTCGTTCCCAGCAGTTCGCCCCCGGATGTTTCGCCCCCAGATGTTCGCCCCCGGATGTTTCGCCCCCAGCAGTTCGCCCCTGGATGTTTTGCCCCAGGATGTTTTGCCCCCAGCAGTGCGCCCCCTGGATGTTTTGCCCCCAGCAGTTCGCCCCGGATGTTTCACCCCCAGCAGTTTGCCCCCAGCAGTTTGCCCCCGGATGATTCGCCCCAGGATGTTTCGCCCCCAGTAGTTCGCCCCCTGGATGTTTCGCCCCCAGCAGTTCGCCCCGGATGTTTCACCCCCAGCAGTTTGCCTCCGGATGTTTCACCCCCAGCAGTTTGCCCCTGGATGTTTCGCCCCCAGCAGTTCGCCCCCCGATGTTTCACCCCCAGATGTTTCGCGCCTGGATTTTTTGCCCCCAGCAGTTTGCCCCTGAACGTTTCACCTATAGCATTTTGTCCCTGGATGTGTCACCATCTGATGTTTTGCCCCTAGCATTTTGACCCCAGATGTTTCACCCTCAGCTTTTGCGGTCAACATGCAGGGAACAAAACATCTAGGGCTGAACATACCTGGGGGTAAAATATACAGGACCCCAATTGCTGGGGATTCTTGTGGCTGCCTTTTCAGCAGCTCTATTGGCTGGCCTTAAAGGAGTATTATCGCCCTAGAGCACAAAAAAACTGACATACTTACCTGTCGCAGCTGCAGCTCCTTGGGTCCTGGAGTGCAGTCTAGCGGTTCCCCGTGACGTCTTCTCCTGCTTCTGGCTGTCTTTTCATCTTGCCTGGATCACTGATCCATGAAGCATGAAGAATGCCGCAGCAGTGAGGCCGAATATCTCCTGGCCGCTCACTGACATGACGTCACTCCTGCTCCATTCATCAGTCAATCCAGGGGGCAGGATGCCTCTCCTGTCACCAAAACACTGCTGCGCATGCGCAATGCCGCGATGAGATCAGGCAGAAGAAGAGGACGCTGGGAAGAAGGAGAGGACTCGTGGTGGCCTCTGGATCCAGCATGGCGATCGCCAGCCCACACAGCCAGGGGAAGATCAGACAAAGATGAGCAGAAGACCTCTAGGTAAGTACCAGGAGGGGAAGATCGGCAGCCTGCTTACCACAACATGATTGCTGAAAGCATGCCTCCTTATTTTGCTGTTCAGCATGAGAATACCCCCTTAATGCAGGCTATGTATGGAAGCAGCAGGACTGTTGACTGACTACAGGGTTAATCCCACCAACCATCTCTGCAGAACTGAGATATTGGCTTTGCTGAACTAAAGTGGTGGTTAACCAGCTTCTACAGAATCTCTTTATCAGGTCTTCAGATGGGGGTTTTGGGATTAGCCCTCACAAAACACTCTGCCAGGATACCAAAGAATGGAGCAGCAGATAAAAGTGGTATTCTCACTTCAGGATCCCTTTTTCTATTGATGCCCATTCCTCAGATTAGGCCAAGAATAAGGCTACTTTCACACATCAGTTTTTTGCCGTCAGGCATGATCCGGCTTTTTTTAGAAAAAACGGATCCGGCATAAATTTTGGAGAACTGTAGAAACGGATCCGTTTTTTTGCTGGATCCGTCTCTGTTCCTGGAGGCTGGCCAATTGGATCTGAGCATGCGCAGACTTAAAAAAAACGGATCCGGTTGCTGGATCCGTCTTTTGCTGGATCCGGCGCATTCCGGCGCCCATAGACTTTCATTGTAGCAAAAAGCTGGAAGCGCCGGATCCGGCGCTTCCGGCTTTTTCGCCGGAGACAAAAAACGTTACAGTAGACGTTTTTTCAAGACGCCGGAATGAGACAAGTTGCCGGATCCGGCAAAAAACGGATGAAACGCAATGCCATCCGGCACGATCCGGCGCTAATGCAAGTCAATGGGGAAAAACCGGATCCGGCATTGCATTTTGCCGGATCCGTTTTTTCCAAAAAAAGCCGGATCGCGCCTGAAGGCAAAAAACTGATGTGTGAAAGAGGCCTAAGGGCCAGTTGTATTTTGCATTGAACCAGCTGTTTATCAGCAGCTTTCAGCACCAACGACAAGGACAAGTGACTGGAAGCTGCAGCCATAGCTCTCCATGATTTCAGTGAGATCCAGGGAAGATGTGACAGCGCTTGGTAAAGAGCTGATCCACCGTGACATGCCTTATACTGGGGCATGCACTGCTCTGTGCAGAGAAATGCATGTTCCGGACAGGACTCGATTGTGTGCATCTGGTCTTTCAGTAACAAACGGCCCTTTGGGGACAACCATTAAATTGGTGTGGCCCTTGGTGAATGTGAGTTTGACACCCCTGATCTAAGACAAGTGACCATCATTTTAGGCTGGTTTCACATTTGCGTTAAAACAACGCTGCGCCCTGCGTCGTTAAGCCCCGCCCCGAGCCGGCTCCCTGCCCGCCCCATCCGGGATCACCGCCTACTTTCGCATTTGCACACATGCGATCGGCGCACCCTATCTTTAGCATAGGGTGCGCAGATCATGCGCTGCCAGTGTGAAAGTAGCGTGCTGCGCACTTTTGACGGTGCGCCGTGCGCGCCGAAATGCAACATGCTGCATTTCGGCGTTACATGGAACTTTTTTTGTGCGTCGCGGCCGCCAAAACATGACGCATCCGTCACACGACGGATGCGACGTGTGCCCAAATGTCGCAATGCGTCGCTAATGTTAGTCTATGGAGAAAAAACGCATCCTGCGGGCAACTTTGCAGGATGCGTATTTTCTCCAAAACGACGCATTGCGACGTGCGTCGCACGACGCTAGTGTGAAAGTAGCCTTATTCAGACTACATTTTTTGAATCCGTTTATTTTTTTCATGTTATGTTTATGTAACACAAAAACGTTTCAGAAACGTTTTGGAAAATGTCTTGTTAAAATTGTGGCAAAATGCTCTGACACTATAATGCAATCAGTTGTGAGGTTTACAGATGGAAACAGTTGATTTAAAATGTCACAAAAGTGCAGCACTCTGTACAGTACTTTTGTGACATGTGAAAAATGCGAAAAATCTGGGGGCGAACTGCTGGGGGCGAAAAATCCGGGGGCGAAACATCCGGGGGCGAACTGCTGGGGGTGAACTGCTGGGGGCGAAACGTACGGGGGCGAAATGTGCGGGGGCGAATCCTCCTGGGGGCGAAATGATAGGGGTGAAATGTGCGGGGGCGAAATGTACCTGGGGGCGAACTGCTGGGGGCGAACTGCTGGGGACGAAACTTCCTAAAACCCCGGTCCGTGGCCCTGGGCACCCAATATCAATGGCGGTGATGTTAGTGGTGTAATAGTTTATTCGGATAGTTCGTGACGCCACCTGTGGTGTTTGGCAAATGAGATGTTGAGCCAACGATGCGTGCAGATCCACTGGGACTGATGGTATGGTGCAGCAAAGATGGTGTAGCTCCCCACAGGTGGAGCTGTAGTCCCAGGGCAGTGTAGGTGCAATGGATGAGGAGAGGCGCAGAATGGTATAGAGGCTGGTACCCAGGTGTAGCGGTGCTGGAATAACTGGAGCACACCAGAGTATGCAGTTCCAAAGCTTTACCCACTGTTTGCAGTTCACACAAATGCCTGCCTCCACACTGTGTTCTTCAGGTCAGGGCCCCAGCCAACCTCCAGGCAGGATAGGATTCTCCCCTCCACACTCCGCCAATATGTACCTTACTGAACGACTCCTCCAATGCGCCTTTAGGTGCGAAGCACTCCAGTAATTAGTTACCCTGGAATGCCTCTCTCTAGGTGTTCCTAGTCTCTACTTGTATGACAGACAGCTGTAGCCTGCTTCGGGGACTCCTCTCTGCGTCCTGGCTCTCTATTCAGTTGCTGTTGTGTCCCAAGTCTATGATGGGAGTAAGGCGTTAGTGGCTCACTACTCCTCCGGTGTCTGTTGCCGGACATAAAGATCCAATCAACCTCGGGGACCGGGCCCCGGCCTTTGCGCTCTGGACTGGAAGGGTTCTATATCTATCTTCAACCAGCTTCCCACCGTCCTTCTATTCTCCTTCGTTCCAATCTGTTCTATCTCTCTCTTATGGAAGGTTAGGTTATCAATCTTATCAGTCTCTTTGTCTGGTCTTTCTCGTGCCAGCAGCCCAGATCACTGGGACCTGCTGCAGCACGTCCTTCAGACACCCATCTTCACTCTTCTCTCTCTCTCCAACTAACCAACTAACTCTCACTCTTCCCACTCTTTTGTATCATCTCACTGCACCCGCCTCCCAGCACATCTCATGTTACGAAGCAGGGTTCCACGAGGGGTGCTCTGCTAACCCTAGGCTGAAGCTGTTAGGTGGCCCCACTGAACTATCCTGTGTGTGGAATACAGGTGTGGAGCGTGGTCAGGAGTTCCCTACCTTACCTGGACAGTGGGGCACTACACCTTAGGAGTTCCAGCACCGTCAGCTGGTTCTCGGCAGTGCCTTTGGCTGAGGTTCCTCCTTCTCGGTATCCGAGTTCCAGCAACATCTGCTGGTCCTTGGCAGTGCTTTCTAGCACAGGTACCTCCTGCTTAGTAACCGTGTTCCGGCACCGTCAGCTGGTCCATGGTTGTGCCATTGGCTCTTGTTCCTTCTGCTGCCCCTCCGGGTTCCAGCACCGTCAGCTGGTCCTCGCTAGTTCCATTTGCTCTTGCAGCTTCTGCTACCCATCCGGGTTCCAGCACCATCAGCTGGTTCTCGACAGTGCCTTTGGCCGAGGTGCCTCCTCCTCGGTATCCGAGTTCCAGCAACGTCTGCTGGTCCTTGGTAGTGCTTTGTAGCACAGATACCTACTGCTTAGTAACCGTGTACCAGCACCGTCAGCTGGTCCACAGTTGTGCCATTGGCTCTTGTTCCTTCAGCTGCCACTCTGGGTTCCAGCACCGTCAGCTGGTTCTCGGTAGTTCCATTGACTCTTGTAGCTTCTGCTACCCATCCGTGTTCCAGCACCGTCAGCTGGTCCTCGCTAGTTCCATTTGTTCTTGCAGCTTCTGCTACCCATCCGGATTCCAGCACCATCAGCTGGTTCTCGGCAGTGCCTTTGGCCTAGGTGCCTCCTTGTTGGTATCCGAGTTCCAGCAACATCTGCTGGTCCTTGGTAGTGCTCTCTAGCACAGGTACCTCCTGCTTAGTAACTGTGTTCCAGCACCATCAGCTGGTCCACGGTTGTGCCATTGGCTCTTGTTCCTTATGCTGCCCCTCCAGGTTCCAGCACCATCAGCTGGTCCTCGCTAGTTCCATTTACTCTTGCAGCTTCTGCTACCCATCTGGGTTCCAGCACCGTCAGCTGGTTCTCGACAGTGCCTTTGGCCTAGGTGCCTCCTTGTCAGTATCCGAGTTCCAGCAACGTCTGCTGGTCCTTGGTAGTGCTTTTCTAGCACAAGTACCTCCTGCTTAGTAACCGTGTTCCAGCACCGTCAGCTTTTCCACGGTTGTGCCATTGGCTCTTGCTCCTTCTGCTGCCCCTCCGGGTTCCAGCACCGTCAGCTGGTCCTCGCTAGTTCCATTTGCTCTTGTTCCTTCTGCTAACCATCCGGGTTCCAGTACCATCAGCTGGTTCTCAGCAGTTCCTCAGCCTTCTTGTACCTTCTGCTACTTTTCCAAGTTCAAGCTTGTGGAAATGGTTTTTGGTTCTCACTCTGGATCTCCCTGACGACGACCCTGAAGACGATGACCCTGAAGACCACACCGAAGAAGACCAAAAAGATGACCCTGAAGAAGATGACCAAGAGGACAAAGAACATGAAGACAACCACCAAGATGTAGAACAACAAGCGACAGAAGACCAAGAAGCAGAAGAACAAAAAGCAGAAGAACCAAAATCAGAAGAACATTAAGCATAAGACTAAAAATCACAGCAAAAGATATTATCTAAATTATAAGCAGAAGACTAAGCAGTGTATGGGGGTGAGTTCATTCCTCCTCGTGGTGTCCTTGGAAAATGCCTGCTGCTGCAGGCCAAACTGAACGCGGCCAAATCCTGTTGTAAATCTTTTGTGACAGGCAGAACGGAAGGTGTAATCTTCAAACTTTTATAGATAACAACTACAGGAATGCCTGTCACAAATAAGAATATGATGAAGAAGAAGAATAGGAAGAAGATGAAGAAGTAGAATATGAAGAAGAATAATCATTGAATAAGAAGAATATGAATAATGTACAAAAAAAGAATATTAGGAAGAAGGTGAAGAAGAAGATGAATAAGGTGAAGAAGAAGTTGATGAAAAAGATGCTGCTGCTGAGGATCATGAAGGAGAAAGTGTGGGAGAAGTAAAAAAGAAGGTGAAGAGCATGAAAGTAGTGAAACATACATATCTGACAAAATATAAAAGACGTTAACATAGTCAATATCTTTGTAACTACGAACGTCTTTAAAAAAAAATTACTTCCTGCTATTCCATTTGATTGGACTAAACCTCTATGCCTTAAATGTCTCCTCCACCTCCCCCAATACATTCTACATTATTCTTAGTTGTTTTTCTTCATGTAGAATTAACCTACAAGGAAAGAAAGGGTTTTTTTTAATTCCGATATTTCGGTCCCATTGACTTGAATGGGACTTCCGGGATCGGAATCGGCGATACCCGATACTTTTTGGATATCAGCCGATCCAATCCAATCCAATATTTCTCAATATCGGATGGTATCGCTCAACACTACCGGTGAAATAGGTGAAAGGTAGTGGTTTATTCAACGTGTTTCAAAGTAAAAAAAATACTTTTTCCTCAGCATTGACCTCATGCATTAACACTTTGCATACTGTACATCACCATAATACATTACATTAGACACACGTTTCTTTTACATATAAATCCGCAAGAGAATATTCACATGGCACGTCTGTTGTCTTCAGAGGAAAGAAAAGAGTAATACAGTGTTAAGGTAAATGACATGTCTGTCAGCAAACCAACAGTTCAGCACCCCAAGAACACCATCCCCACAGTGAAATATGGTGGCAGCATCATGCTGTGGGGATGTTTTTCATCAGCAGGAACAGGGCAAATGGTCCAAGTTGATGGAAAAATGGAGGGATATTCTTGAGCAAAACATGTTTCAGTCTGTAAATGATTTGAGACTGGGATGGAGGTTCACCTTCCAACAAGACAATGACCCAAAGCATACTGCTAAAGCAACACTAGAGTGGTTTAAGGGAAATGTGCAAATGTTTTGGAGTGGTCTAGTCACAGCGCAGACCTTAATCTGCTTGAGAATCTGTGGTCAGACTTGAATATTTCTGTTCACCAGAGGAGACCATCTAATTTGAAGGAGCTGGTGCAGTTTTGACAGGAGGAATTGACAAAAATGCCAGTGGCTAGATATGGAAAGCTCATAGAGATTTATCCATAGCGACTTGCAGCTGTAATTGCTGCAAAAGGAGGCTCTATGAAGTACTGGCTGTAGGGGGTGAATAGTTTTTCACACTGAAGTTTTCAGAGTCTTTTTGTCCTATTTGTGGTTTGCTTCACAATAAGATGAAAACCTAATGTTCACAGTTGTAGGCATGTTTTACGTGAACTGATGCAAACCCTAAAAAAAACAGTGAAATTCCAGGATGTGATGTAACAAAACATGAAAAATGAAAAATGGAAAGGGGGAGATGAATACTTTTGCAAGCCACTGTACATATATTAAGAAGTGGGATTTAAGGTGCAAACAGTATATATACAGAAGTATTCTTTATGTCTAGTCCAACTTCGTGCACCCTTACCAATCAGAAGGGTCATCAATATCAAAGTAACTGAAAACCTCTTTAAAGGGGAATCATAGAATCGTAGAGTTAGAAGGGACCTCCTGGTCCATCTGGTCCATCCCCTGCTCAAAGCAGGATTCTCCAAATCATCCCAGACAGATGTCTGTCCAGCCTCTGTTTGAAGACTTCTATTGAAGGAGAACTCACCACCTCTCGTGGCAGCCTGTTCCACTCATTGATCACCCTCACTGTCAAAAAGTTTTTTCTAATATCTAATCTGTGTCTCCTCCCATTCAGTTTCATCCCATTGCTTCTAGTCTTTCCTTGTGCAAATGAGAATAAAGATGATCCTTCTACAATGTGACAGCCCATGAGATATTTGTAGACAGCTATTAAGTCTCCTCTCAGTCTTCTCTTTTTCAAGCTAAACATTCCCAAATCCTGCAACCTTTCCTCATAAGACAGGGTTTGCAGACCGGTCACCATTCTGGTTGCTCTTTTCTGATCTTGCTCCAGTTTGTTGATGTCTTTTTTAAAATGTGGCGCCCAAAACTGGACACAGTATTCCAGATGAGGTCTGACCAAAGAGGAGTAGAGGGAAATAAAGACTTCACGTGATCTAGACTGTATGCTTCTGTTAATACATCCTAGATTGTAGGTCATGACATAGTGATATAACCAGTTTGAATCAGTAGGGGTCTGGGTGCAGAGAAATTCTATAGATGTTCAATAAATCTGCATATAGCTTTTATTGCACTCTGATGGGAAGTGAGTAAAACTGGTTGAAAAGTAAGGGGAACAGCTCTTAATTAAGTGTTTTTGCCCCTTAAAGATGACCAGTCACTTGCTAAACAATTAGTTATATATGTTGTAAAAATCCCTTAGCTCTCCTGATTCTGCCAGTCTTTTCCTTTTTGCACTGCATTGCTCTATTGAAGAGATATTCACATTTGTTGCTTTTGCAGTGCAATATGTGAGATATCTGCTTGTAATACAACTGGGAGTTTCTTCAAAGTTTTCTTTGGGGGCGTGCGCTTTAACCCCTCCCAACCAGATACTGCCAGTCATAGTCTAGCAATCTCTGACACTCCCAAGCTGTGATTGGTTGTGAGGAGGTGACAGTGGACTCCCCCGGAAAAGGCTCTGAAGAAATGTCCAGTTGCAATTCATGCAGAGATTTCACACACTGCACATAAAAGCAACAAATGTGAATATCTCTGCAGTGGAGTGACACAGAGCAAAATGGAAAAGAGTGGCAGAATCAGGGGCGCCAGGATATTATATAAACTATTTCAATCACATTTTTTCAGCAAGTGACAGGTCCTCTTAAATATTAGCAATCATTGGGTTCCTCAGAACCCATGACCAACTGAGCAAAGTTTTTGACATAACTCTGTGCTTATGCATTGCACTTATTTATGTACTTTGTATTTCATTCCTAATTGTCTTTAAAATCTCTGAATACCCTCTTTTTATTAAAACATTTCATCTACATCCAGAGGCTAAAAATTCACTGGAATCTTGTCCAATAGATCTGAGCAATGCACCTGCATCCGCAGAACATAACCAGGACGCGTTTTCAGCCAATAGATATGAAAAAGCATGTTTTCATTCACAAACTTTGAAATAAATAAGTTTTAATCACATTACAAACCGGAACCCTCTCCTTAATGCAATAATCATGGACTGGACATGATGTACAATAACTGTTATTATATAGTATACTAGCTGAAGAGCCCGGCGGCATAGTAACTAACTGTGGTTAGTTATAGCAAATTATAATTATCCTCCATCCCATAGTCCCGTGCCCATATACCCATCATACATATCCACGATCCCATAGGCCCGTGCCCATATACCCATCATACATATCCTCCATCCCATAGTCGAGTGCCCATATACCCATCACACATCCTCCATCCCATAGTCCCATGCCCATATATCCATCATACATATTCGCCATCCCATAGTCGAGTGCCCATATACCTATCACACATCCTTCATCTCATAGTCCCATGCCCATATACCCATCATACATATCCTCCATCCCATAGTCCTGTGCCCATATACCCATCATACATATCCGCCATCCCATAGTCCCGTGCCCATATACCCATCATACATATCCTCCATCCCATAGTCCAGAGCCCATATACCCATCACACATCCTCCATCCCATAGTCCCGTGCCTATATACCCGTCATACATATCCTCCATCCCATAGTCCCGTGCCCATATACCCATCACACATCCTCCATCCCATAGTCTACCATTATGACATCATAATGAGTGGCGGGGCTTGCAACCTATGATGACATCAGCGTCGCCATGGCAACCATTATGACATCATAATGAGGGGCGGGGCTTGATACACACACACACTTTTTCCCCATTATGTAGATAGGGGCAAAATTGGTGAATTGGAACGCGCGGGGTTAAAATTTCGCCTCACAACATAGCCTAGGACGTTCTCGGGGTCCAGACGTGTGACTGTGCCAAATTTTGTGGCTGTAGCTGCGATGGTGCGGATGCCTATCCCGGACATACACACATACATACATACATACACTTGAGCTTTATATATTAGATATCCACAAGTGATGATCTCAGGGGTTGTGTGGACAGTAGTAAGAGGGAAGGGAATGCTGCCTTGGAATAACTTTCAGGCCGGGGTCACACTGGCGAGGAATACGGCCGAGTGAGAGGCGCTAAAAGCACGCATTAGACACGGACCAATGATTCTCTATGGGGTCCCTCGCACCAGCCGTATATTTCTCATCCGTATTCTACGGTCCGTGCCAATCGCAGCATGCTGCGATTGTCAGCGTACTACGGCCGTAGTACGCCAATGCAAGTCTATGGGTGCGCAAAAAATACGGATTACACACGGACCACACATGTGACTTGCGAGAAATACGCACCCGGTGTCTTTTAGAAAAGCCGGCAATTCAGTGCGCTATACAGTAAACTCACACAGACAGGTTTAATAAAGAAACGAAAGAATAGATATAAACACATAGAATATACATATATATATAAATATGCATTCTATGTGTCTATATCTATTCTTCGGTTTCTGTTAGAAACCCTGTCATAGGGCTCCATTATATGTCCATTTTGCAAGCCTGCGAGAAAATCTCGCCATACGGATGCCACACGGATTACATACGGATGCACACATGCGCAAAATACGTGACCACACCTTGATTACGGATGACATACGGAGCACTGTTTAGGGGCCATTCATCCGTATTACGCATGTAAAATACTGACCGTATTTTGCGTCGGTTAGTGTGACCCCGGCCTCATGCAAAAACTTTTTTTAATGTTTTTATGGAGTTATTGTAATTTTTTTTGTCGGAAAAAAAATTGGCAAGATATGGCTAGAAGTCGGTAGATACACTATTTTTTAATGACTTTTTTTCGCTGAGTTTTTTTTGTGTATGACGTTTTTTTTTTTACAATCGCACCAAGGTACAGGTATGATACTTTTATCACACAGCTCACTAGATTTAAAGCGATTTATCTGGTGACCTTTAGTGTTACATTTTTTTATGTTCGGCATTGTGGGCAGGTGTTGGCTCTTCCAGATGTTTTCAGCTAATTTATTAATTGCCCATTTTTATAAAGTCACAAAATTTGTGGGCAAATGTACTCCTATCCCCCTGTTGGAGTGATTTTATACACATCTGGAATTTTTGTGTGAATTTTGTGACATTTTAGCAGACTAACATTTATGCTACAGAGTCGCAAAAAAGCCTAACCCCTTTCTGACATCAGACGTACTATTCTGTCCATGTGACCTGGGCAAGTTTGACCATGGCTGGAATAGTACGTCTAAGCGATAGGCGCTTACTGTAACGCTTCTTCCCTGGCGCCCCTTCTTGTGGTACTGATGCCCCACATGTGCAGCAAGTATTACACACACGGACACTGATATCTCCGGTACCGGAAATATCAGGACGTGTGAAAGATGCGTTATAGCGCGTTTTTATGTTTGGCTGCTGTCACACGTTAAAAGACGCTTTTTATTGCAAAAAAATGTTTTCGCATCACTATATTTTGAGCGCTATAATTTTTCTGGCAGATCAGGGGAGAATGATGAGAGCCGTGTTCAGCATTTGGCGCCAGGAAACAGCGCTTACTGTAACGCTTCTTCCCCAGTGCTGATACATGTCACATGGATGAAATCCATGTGTATTACGCATATGCACGTGTGCTGGATGTTTTGTGCTGATATTAAAAAATGGACATGTCAGCATGTTATGCCCACGGACCCACGTAAACACACTGACATGTGCACAGACCCATTCACTTGAATAGGCAAATAGCGCTCCATTCCTCCCGAGTCTCTCCGCATGGCTAAGTAGCACTGTACATATGGGGTATTGCTATGTTCAGTAGAAATTGTGGGACAAATTTTGTTGCCATTTTTACCCACTTCTTGTGTGAAAATGTAAAATCTTTGGCTAAAACAAAATTTTGGTGGTAAAGGTGGTAAAAATGTAGTTATTTTGTCATCACTGCCCAATGGTATAAAATTCTCTGACACACCCATGGTGTCAATATGATCACTGCACGACTAGATGAATTCATTGAGATGTGTAGTTCGTAAAATGGGGTAACTTATGGGGGTTCTGCTGTTTTGGCACCTCATGGGCTCTCTTAGTGGGTCATAGCACCTGCAAACCATAACAGTAAAATCTGGAGCTCCTTCCCTTCTGAGCTCTGCCATGTATCCAACAGTGGTTTACCCCCACATATCGGGTATCAGTGTACTCTGGACGAATCGCACAACAACTTTTTGGGCCAGTTTCTCCTGTTACCCTTGGGAAAATAAAAAATTTGGATCTGAAGTAAATTTTTTGTGAAAAAAGGTAAATGTTCATTTTTTTAAAACATTCCAAAAATTTCTCTAACGCACCTGAAGGGTTAATAAACTTCTTGAATGTGGTTTTGAGCACCTTCAGGGGTGCAGTTTTTAGAATGGTGTCACTTTTGGGTATTTTCTATCATATAGACCCATCAAAGTGACTTCAAATGTAATGTGGTCCCTAAAAAAAATTATGTTGTAAAAATGAGAATTCGCTGTTTAACTTTTAACCCTTATAACTTCCTAACAAAAAAAAAAAATTGGTTCCAAAATTGTGCTGATGTAAGGTAAACATGTGGAAAATGTTATTTATTAAGTATTTTGTGTGTGTGAGAATCATGTGGGAATAGTGGATGAGGGCAGGTATATCTCGCCCAGATACCTTTCCTATGTGGCCTAGTCTGGTCAGTATCTCACCTGGTGACTAATGAATAATGGGAGGCGTATATAAAAGGATGCCAGGTGGTTGAGTGTCTCAGCCTGGGGACACAGAGAGCCTGTCTGTGTGAGAGACACACGTGAATGAAAGCAGTGCCCACTACAACTGTGGTTTGGCTGGACGGGAGAAGCCCGCCAGTTGGTAGTTAGGTTGTACCTTGTTTAGTTAGTGCCGGACAGGCAAGGATTTGTTTTATGTTTTTATTTCCTTTATGCATTGCTTTCACCTTTAATAAACCTGACCCAGTGTCAGTTAAACCCGGACCCCGGCTGTGCGCCGTGACCTTTGACCTCAGCAAAGGCGATCCCGGAGTGTTTTATCACATGTGCCATATCTCTGTGATTTAAGAGCATGAAAAATCAAAGTTGGAAAATTGTGAAATGATCAAAATTTTCACCAAATTTCCGTTTTTTTTCACAAATAAACGCAAGACATATCAAATAAATTTTATGACTATCATGAAGTACAATATATCACGAGAAAACATTGTCAGAATCACCGGGAGCCATGGAAGCGTTCCAGAGTTATTACCTCATGAAGGGACAGTGGTCAGAATTGTAAAAATTGGCCCGGTCATGAACGTGCAAACCACCCTTTGGAGTAAAGAGGTTAAAGAGTAACCGTTGTTTTTATTTTGTTTCTTTTCATAAATCAATAGTACACATACGATGTATAATACAAAATAATATTGTGGTACCGTGTCAGCCAGAAAAATAGATGTAAATACTTATGTCCCCCCCAAAAAATTGAGAAAAGTATTCAAGCAGTGATACCTTTATTGGCTTACCAGAGAAATTATATTTGCAAGCAAGCTTTCAGGGCTCAAAAGGCCCCTTCATCAGGCTGGATTACAAGTGAATTACTGAGAAGAGGAGGGACACCCGGAGCTTCGCCGCTGGACCGTGGCCAGGTAAGAAGAGCTCGTGGGTTTTTTTTTCTTTTTATTCATTGAGAGTGGGGGGCCCGGGGCAGATGGCAGAATGCTGGACACTATGGGGGCAGAATGCTGGTGACGATGGGGCAGAATGCTGGACACTATGGGGGCAGAATGCTGGTGACGATGGGGCAGAATGCTGGACACGATGGGGCAGAATGCTGGTGACGATGGGGCAGAATTCTGGACACTATGGGGGCAGAATGCTGGTGACGATGGCTGGGGCAGAATGCTGGACACTATGGGGGCAGAATGCTGGACACGATGGGGCAGAATGCTGGTGGCAATGGGGGCAGAATGCGGGACACTATGGGGGCAGAATGCTGGACACTATGGGGGCAGAATGCTGGACACTATGAGGGCAGAATGCTGGACACTATGTGGGCAGAATGCTGGACACAATGGGGCAGAATGCTGGACACACTATGGGGACAGAATGCTGGTGACGATGGGGCAGAATGTTGGTGACAATGGGAGCAGAATGCTGGTGATGATGGGGCAGAATGCAGGACACGATGGGGCAGAATGTTGGACACTATGGGGGCAGAATGCTGGACACACTATGGGGGCAGAATGCTGGACACCATGGGGCAGATGCTGGTTGCAATGGGGGCAGAATGCTGGACACTATGGGGGCAGAATGCTGGACACTATGGGGGCAGAATGCTGGACACTATGGGGGCAGAATGCTGGTGACGATGGCTGGGGCAGAATGCTGGACACGATGGGGCAGAATGCTGGTGACGATGGGGCAGAATGCTGGTGACGATGGGGCAGAATGCTGGACATGATGGGGCAGATTGCTGGTCATGATGGGGGCAGAATGCTGGACACGATGGGGGCAGAATGTGACAGTGAGACACGGGAAGGGGCAGAATGAGATACGGGCATGATTGGAGACACAGGGCAGAATGGAGATACGGGGCATGATTGGAGACACAGGGGGTAGGATCAAAGACATGGGGGCATGAGTGGAGACACTGGGGGCAGGGTTGGAGACAGATCGTGCAGGATCATGGGGCAGGATGGATACGATGGAGACAGATGGGGCAGGATGGAGAGATCGTATGGGGCAGAATGGATACTCATGAGGGTGGAATGGGAGAACGTATGGCTGAAGCCAGGAATGAGACACACGGGGGCTATGATGGGGGATATTTTTACCACAGGGTCTAATTAAGGGATATTATGACTGTAGTGATGTATTTATTTTATTTTTTGAGTATACTGTTTTAAATGGGGGGGCGGTACTGTTACTGGGTAGAGCGACACTATGTTGCCTTTTTTTCTTCATGTGATGTAATGTAGAAGTTGGGAAAAATAAGTAATGTGTTCTGCAAGCGGAGCTCTAGGTAACTGTGTTATTTCATGCAGACGAGCCCTGGCTGGAAGACGTGATGGCGATCTGTGCTGGATGAAAGATGAAAAACAAAGATGAAGGACTTCACCTAGAGACATCACTGGTGAGTTAGTGTGTTACCTATACACTGACACTATACACTGTATAGAGGCCCTGTGCATAATGTCATTGATCACTGTATTACCTATACACAGACACTGCATACTAAGTACAGATCTCCTGTGTATAATGGCACTTATGGTGATAGTATCGTGTTTTTTTTATTACTGATCAGTATTGTAATATTCAGTCACTGTGGTGGTAATATGTGGTCTGGTCATGGTGCGGTGGTATTTGTTTCTTGTATGTGATATTATTCGGTCACTGTGGTGGTAATATGTGGTCTGGTCATGGTCTGGTGGTATTTGTTCCTTCTGTGTGGTATTATAGGTCACTATGTGGTCTGGACATGGTGCAGTGGTATTTTCCCCTTGTATGTGATGATATTGGTCATTTTAAAAATTGAAAAATAAAAATATACCTAAATTCTATCACATATTTTAATAAATATTTAATAGGTTACAGTAGATTAGGGCATGGCCAAAAGAGTCTACCGTGTTATGGTGGCGGCTTAAAAAATCTTTTGGCCAAAACAAAAGCTGCTGGCTATATGTAAATCTGGTGATGGGAACTGTTAATGTGTGATTGGTGGGAAGTGGAGTTTTTCCAAGAGAGAGCAGTGGGACTTTGGACAGTTCGAGCGGTGGAGGCGGAGCTGGGGTGGAGCCTGGGCGGAGTCTCAAAGGGGCCCCGAAAATTTTACCAGTATGGGGCCCCGAAATTCCTAGTGGCAGCCCTGCAGGAGGCTGCTTCTTGGGATCCTTGTAGCTCTGTGAATTTGTTCATCAATTACAAGTGGATGATATCCTTGGTGTAGGAATGTTTTCCTAAGTGATAGTAGTTGTAGTTTTCTATCCTCGTTGTCTGAACAGATCCGAATGTACCTTAGAGCATGACTGTAGATTATTGATTTTATTGTGCGTCTCGGATGAAAGCTGTTCCATCTCAGGTATGCCGGACGTCCTGTGGGTTTATGGTAAATAGTCATTTGTACGGTATTGTCTTTGATGTATATAGTTGTGTCTAGAAAATGGATTTGGGATTTTGAATAGTTGAGGGTGAGCTTGATGGTTGGGTGGAACTTGTTGAAGTTTTTGTGGAAGGTAAGCAGGTCCTCCTTTGAGCCTTTCCAGATTATTAGTAGGTCATCAATGTAGCGGAAGTATGCTAGAGGTTTGATAGTGCAGGATGCCAAAAAGTCTTGTTCTAGTTTAGCCATAAACAGGTTAGCATACTGTGGTGACATTTTGCTTCCCATGGCACTGTCCATGCACTGTTGGTATATATTGTTTCCAAAGGAAAAATAGTTATGGTGCAGCACAAACCTGATGAATTGCAGGGCTGGTTCCGTGGCCAGATTTTTTGGTGGAAATATTTGCATGCAGCAATCCCATCTCTGTGAGGAATGTTGGAGTATAGGGACTCTACATCCACATCTAATATTGTATCCTCTGGAAGTGGACCTAGTGCTGACAATTTGCAGCGTAGTACACAAAAATAAGACACTTTGTAATATATGTTATCAGAGAAATCTGTTTCTTCCACCACCTGGACTGATCTTTCATTCTCAAAATTCTCAATTAGGCTACTTTCACACATCAGGTTTTCGGCGTCAGGCGCGTTCCGGCGTCGTGCCGGAGCACCGGATCCGGCAAATGTTTAGTAAAACCGGATGTGACAGATCCGGTTTTCTGCCGGATCCGTCTTGCGCTTGACAGCCAAAACCGGATCCGCCTCATCCGGTTCATCCGGTTTTCGATCTGTTTTTCAACAGATTACGCCGGATCCGGTTTTTAAAATCGCCCCTTGTGGCCTTCCGAAAGGGATTGGCTACTGAAAAACTATATATAGCGTGTTCCTACAGCCCTTCTTTGACAGGTTGTAGAGGAGAAAGTGCAGGTTGGAGAGAAGAGCAAGTTACTGGCGAATATGGATGTTGTGATTGGAAATATTTTGAAGAATTTGGCGGATTTTACAGCGGAGGCGAATCGTTTGAGGGTGATTGTTCTGGAGAAGGAGAGAGCGAGACAGCAGCGCATCAGGCATCGTAGACGACGTTTGTGGATCCACCCCATCACAGCCAAGAGAATGACGCGTGGGGTCTATTCTACACTCTGCATGGACCTTAGACGAAACCCGGATAAATTTTTTTGGATATGTTCGGATGAAAATGGAGAATTTTGATTACTTGGTGGAGCGCATTGCACACCTCATAAGAAAATCGGACACCTATTGCCGCTTCTCTGTTTCACCCGCAGAGCGTCTGATGGTGACTTTAAGGTAAGCCACATTTATTGGATATGCTCGCATCAGAGCACACTTTCACTGCAATCTTGTTGGTGGTAGTTTGCATCTCCAAGTGTTAGAGCTGACTTTTGGTATGTAATGCTGTGATTTTAAACTAATTGATTGTTTTTTAATTCCCCACAGATTTCTTGCAACTGGAGAATCCCTTTCGTCACTGCATTTCCAGTACAGAATCGGGATTTCCACCATATCTGGAATAGTGAAGTACACATGCCGTGCACTGTGGGACTCCTTAGCTGAAGAGTTTTTACCAGAGCCCACAACAGAGAGGTGGATTGAAATTTCAGAAAAGTTTCTACAGATATGTCAGTTTCCGAACTGCTTGGGCGCTGTGGATGGGAAACATATCCGCATTGTAAAGCCAGCCGGATCGGGATCGGAATATTTCATTACAAGAAATATTTTTCAATTGTCCTCAAGGCCATCGCTGACGCGGAATACAAATTTATTGCTGTTGATATTGGGGCCTATGGCCGCTCCAATGACTCTCAAGTTTTCAAACTGTCTGCCATGGGGCGTAAACTGTATGGAAACACCTTCCAGTTCCCACCCCCTAGACCGCTGCCGCAAACATCTGGTCCACCTATGCCATTTGTCTGTGTAGGGGATGAAGCCTTCCAGCTGTCAGAACACCTTTTGAAACCGTACTCTAGCAGAGGATTGACAAGAACAAAACGCATTTTTAATTACCGCCTCACAAGAGCAAGAAGAATGGTTGAATGTACCTTTGGTATTCTGACAGCCAAATGGCGGGTCCTATTGACTGCGATCAACCTCAAGACAGAAACTGTGGACGAGGTGATCAAAGCTTGCGTGGTACTCCACAATTTTGTTATCTGCAAGGAACCCATTTCCATTGACGACCCCTCTGAAGAAACCACCTTGCAAGATTACCATGACATTACCACTAGAAGTTCTGTGACGGTTTCCGTAATGAGGGACAATTTTGCACTATACTTTATGTCACCTCAAGGCAGAGTACACTGGCAGGATGACAGAGTGTGAAAGATTTGTGCCCTTAACCAAACTTGTGTACCTTCTGTACCAACAGTATATACCTTTGCCAACGAAAGTGGGCTATCTTGTCATGGTCTTACTGTTTTTACCTTTAGGCCACAGGTGTGTACCTGGCTGTGTTTTATGCAAAGTATTTCACCTTTTAACAAAAGTTGTGTACATTGTTAGGAAATCACCAACAATAAACACAACTTTTTAGGTGAAATACTTTGCTTCAAACACAACCAGGAACACAACTGTGGCAAAAAGCTAAAATTTACCCACAATAATATACCTGGTTTTGAATACCTTTTTAACTTTGGAATACCCTGTATTTAACCTTTTTTTTAAACATAGTTCGCCGCAGAAAGAAATGACAGACAACCATTGTGAAACGATAATTTAACTTTTATTTAAAATATTTTTTTTTTGTAAAATGTTTTTAAAGTGAGAAAAACTTTTTTAATAAAGGTTTTAAACCCAATGGGCATTTTTATTAAAAAACACACATTACAAATCTTTGTAGTGTGGGGTGGAAATACTGCTGGAGGGGCTGCGGGACACTTCGACACTTGGTGTGTGGAGAGAGGACTGGGATCGTGGTGGGGAAGGAACAGTTAGAGGTGAAGGTGTGGAAAAAGCTACAGAATGGGTGGACATGTGGGAGGCAGAAGAGGTGGTGGGCGGTGGAGTGGAGGGTTGGGCAGGGACTGTAGGAGCAGATGATGTTGATGGAAAGTTGTATGGGGAAGGAGTTTGGTACGGGGCAGGTTGCTGGAAGTGGGGAGGTTGCTGGTACTGGGGAGGTTGCTGGTACTGGGGAGGTGGCTGGTATGTAATAGGAGGGGGAGGATGGAAAGTGGCTGGAGGGGGTGCAGGTGGAGGAACTACTGGGGTGGGAGGAGGAGGTTGGGAGGTAACGTGCTGTAGAGCACCGTGGCATGAATGCATTACATGCATCTGCTGGGTAGGAGAGAGCGTTGCCATGCGCTCCACAACAGACCTGAAAAAGGTGTGGTTTGGCGAAGATCTTGCTTCTGAATGCATGGTTTGCAGAAGTGTCTTCACCTCCAGAATGCTGGAGTTGATCTGCTGAAAGCCTGCGGAGATTTGCTCTGACAAGACTTTTAGACAGTTCTGGAAAGATGCATTCAGATGCAAGAACTCTGGCGCATAAGTCTTTTCCTGACCCCTCTGCCGCTGCCGCCCAGTACCCGCAGGTGTACTAGAGGTGGCAGGGGCAGAAGGGTGGGGTAAAGGCAAAGCGATCTCCTCACCAGCAGCTTCATGTAATGTAGGCGGCCACGATGCTCCTGTGCTGGTGGATGGGACAGATGGGTCGAATGTGTGGGAAGGCTGGGAAGGTGCAGATGTACCGGGGCGGTCAAAGTGTCCTTCGGTGCCGGTCTCCTCAGGGATCGCCTCAGAAGGGTCCAATCGTGCAGGCTCCCGAGTGCTGCTCACCGTGCTGTGGAATAAAGAGAAAAAAAAACAATTAAAATAGTGACATGGCATGGCCCTGGCTGAAAAAAAATTGTTACATCTAAACATTTTTTTTTCACATGTGGTGTGTAATATTTACCTTCTGGTGACCATTGTATCCCGGAGGAACGACAGGGCTCGTGCGTACTTGTACTTGCTCTTGCGTCCTCCAGATCCACTCGGGGCCCGCATCTCTTGACGTTGGTATTGTCAAGTATTTACCTCGTAAGGGGATATCAAACGTCTTGACTTACCCCAAGACCCCCCCCACCCCACCGTGACCATAAAATGACCACCCCCAACTTGGCGCCAACTAATACACAGACACCGGTATTTCTTTTGGAATTTTATGGCCACAGCAGCCTTTTATTATAACAATAAACAAACAATAAACACTGTATCATAAACAATACAATGAATTTAACCCTGGAAGGAGGAGTCCTTGAAGCCACAAGATCGTGGTGAAATAGTACAAATATCGTGGACAACCCCCAACCATTTGCTCCCAGCCGTTACCCCACAGGCTCGGGAGCACCAGCACACCAGTAGATGTTGTCCACAAACTCCTTGGGGATCCGACCTCTTCCAACGGAAAACTCCCCATCCACCTCTCACCAGATCACGACCAGCATACCTTTAAACGAAGGAGACCCTACCCAGAGAGTCTCCCAAACCAATTTCCACCGACTTCAAGGACTCCCCCTCCCCTAAACCGCCACAACGAGGGGCCTTTGACACCTCAATGACCCGAGACCCCCACAACCCGCCAAGCGACAGCCTTCTCTATACCCTCCTGAAGGGCAAGGGCCCAAATATCGGAACCCACGGCATTCAAGTGAATCCCGTCCGCCAACCAGTAATCGCCATCACCCTTCTCCAAATCAAAATGTCGCACGGCAACTCCCCCATTTTTAACTATAAAAGCGGACACCGCCCTGTTGACTTTGATCCTGGCCCGGTTGACCTTCTCCAACGATCTCATGGACCGCCAACGCCTGCGCGGCACGATCTCCGACCACACAATCGTGACTTCCCGATAAGTCACCCACAACCGCAAGCAATCCTGCTTAATGTCCTTGATCAGCTCCCGGAAGGGACGGACAGCCAAATCATTACCCCCAGCGTGAATAACGAGAACATCTGGTGCCCGGTCCAACCGAACACACTCATGAATCTCCGGCAACACCCGACGCCACACCAGGCCCCGAAAACCGATCCATTGCACCACTGCCGCCGATCTGGAAATGCCCAACTGTCTGCCGTCGGTCCTGACATCGGCCCTCACCGCTCCCCAGTAAACAAAGGAGTGACCGAATATCCAAACCAGCAGCGGCCCCGAACCTGAATCACAAAACGACAGTCACAGAAACATATTGCAAGAAAACGCTCCAATACTTGCAATATTTAATCAACCCCATGGACCACACGAACCGGACACAGCTCCTGCACGCCAAAATGCCGAACATAACTCCGATAACGATTAGACCTCCACCCCCCGATCCGCTGTATGAAAGAGGGACCCAAACCACGCTCAGCTGCCTCAGTCGCCGCACCAATCCGAAAAGAATGCGAAGCAAACCTAGATTCATCCAATCCCAAACACCGAATTGACTTCTTAAACACTGCGCCAAACTGATATCGAGACAGATTTCCCCCGTCTGCGTGACACAACAAAGATCCACCCAGACTAGGACGAAGGTCCCAAAAACAACGCAAACACTGAGCCGGGCACATTCCAGAGCCAGAGACAACACCCAACACGACTCAACGGCCTTTTCCATCCTGATCCGTCTTCGACCTCCGTAGCCAAAATTCAACCCCCTGGGCGGTCAACATCACATCCCTGGCTAACAACCCGCCCACAGACTCTTTATTGTGAGACACGAGCTCCCCGATCCGCAGCGCACCAAAAAATGCAAAGGAAAAAGCCAGCCGAAACAACGCAACCTCATAACCATCCGCGCAGACCGATCCCAGAACCACACCCAATTGCTCAAGCATATTAAACGACAAGGGCCGCCTTAAATCACCCCCCCCCGAAAGCGGTGAAAACCTTTCGCTGCCTGTCTAACCAGAAACGTTTTTGTCAAATCCCTGTACCCGCGCAACCGAAAACCGAAAGACAAACCAGCCAACAAACGTGTCACCTTAGCCCGAGACCAACCTTCGCTTGCACCCTGCCCCAACCATGACAACAACAGACCCTCTTGCTCAAGCCTGGCCCCACTGGTGGAACCAGCCGAAATGACCTCTTCCCACGCACACCACACATTCCGGTAGGCCTCCCAGGTTTTCGGTGCCAAAGACGATACAATCAGTGACTCTGCGGCTCGTAAGCCACACTCCACAACTCCTCCGGACAAACCAGACCCTCGAACTCTGCCTCCGGGGCCAAGGAACGAAAACGATCCCACTGCAAGCGAGAAAGAGAGTCAGCTATCTCATTCTTCACTCCAGGCACATGTGTCGCAGTCACATGCGCATTTAAAGACAAGCATGCTAGTACTAACTCCTGCAAAACTCTGACCACTGGAGGGGACGACGCAGTAAGACCGTTAATCGCGCTAACAACCCCCATGTTGTCGCAATTGAAACGAACGCGCCGATTCCGAAACTCCTGACCCCACAAATGAACTGCCACCAGAATCGGAAAGATCTCCAACAACGTGATGTTACGCACCAACCCAGCAGCAACCCAAGCGGCAGGCCACTGAGCGGCGCACCATTGCCCTCCAAAATAGGCACCAAAACCGAATCCGCCTGCCGCATCCGTAAACAAATCCAAAGCATCGTTGCAGACCACATCAGCCATTACCAACGACCGACCGTTGTACTTCTCCAAAAAGGACTCCCAAACCACCAAATCGGCCCTGAGCTCCGCCGACAATCTCATAAAATGATGGGGAGCCTGAACCCCCGAAGTAGCGCTAGCCAGCCTACATGAAAAAACTTGACCCATCGGCATTTCACGACAAGCGAAGTTAAGCTTTCCCAACAGCGACTGAAGATCCCGCAACGATATTTTCCACAACCGACGCGCGCGAACGACCTCAGCCCTCAAATCAGCAAGCTTGTCTTCCGGCAACCGGAATTCCCATTCAACCGTATCGATGACGATCCCCAGAAAACGCAAACATGTACCGGGGCCCTCCGTTTTCCCGGGTGCCAACGGAACCCCGAACCGATCCGCCACCCACTCAATCGCTTTCAAAATCCTGAGACAACGCAAAGAATCCGCCAGGCCGATACACAAAAATCGTCCAAATAATGAACTATGGAATCGCACCCAGAGACATCGCACACGACCCACTCAAGAAAAGAACTAAAAGCCTCAAAATACGCACTAGACAAGGAACAACCCATAGGTAAACACCTATCTACAAAAAACCTGTCTTCCCAGAAACAGCCCAACAACCTCACGCTGTCTGGGTGAACCGGAAGCAAACGAAACACAGACTCAACATCAGTCTTAGCCATAAGGGCCCCACGACCACATTTCCGGACCCAACCTGCCGCTTCATCAAATGAGGAGTATACCACTGAACAAATCTCCGGATCAATACCGTCGTTAACCGACCTCCCCCGTGGGTAAGACAAATGCTGAATGAGCCGAAACTTATTGGGCTCCTTCTTCGGAACAACCCCCAACGGGGAAACGACCAAATTCGGAAAAGGAGGAGACACGAAAGGGCCCGCCATGCGCCCCAATGAAACTTCTTTTTGGATCTTCTCCGAAACGACTGACGGATGCTCCAAAGCAGAGCGCAAATTTTTTAAAACAAACGGGATTTCAAACGGAGGATCCGGAATCCGAAAACCCTACTGAAAACCAGAACAGCCCCGCTCCTACCCTATCAGGGTACCTATTTAGATAGGGGACCATCCTTTCCAGATTCACTGGAGTCTCCCCCTTGCAAATTACCCCCACCGGATTTGGACTTCCCTTTTTTAAAACACTTTGATGCCCCGTGTGAGGCACCATTGCAGGTTGAGCAGAGGTGTTTAAATTTACAGTTGGCCCCAAACTTACACTGGCCATCGTTAAACTGCCAACACACCCCCGCCTTGTGCGTTCCCGACTGCCCTTGACCCCCGCCACTCGTAGAACCGGAAGTGCCGCTATTCTGGCTGGTGCTTCCAGCCCCCCCAAGAAAGGAACTCCCAAACTTATTTTGCGCTATCACCCGCATCCACAAGCCAATGTCTTTTTGATCCCAACAGACAGCCGGACGCACAGCTTTCCTCTGACGAAACTGCTCGTCATACCGCAGCCACGCCTGACCGCCATATACTCTATAAGCCTCCCCGATAGCATCCAAATAACAGAATAACGCGGAGCAGTTTTCAGGGGCCTGTTCCCCGATCACACTCGCCAAAATAGCAAAAGCCTGCTGCCAATTTACAAATGTCTGAGGAATCAAGCGCCACCTCCGCTTTTCCTCCTCTTCCTTTTTGCTATCCTCTTTTCTACTTTTGTCCAAATTAAATTTCTCAAGAGGCAATAGCGAAAATATTTCCACATATTCATCCTTCCAAATCCGCTCTTTCACCTCCTTTTTCAAATGGGCACCTAACGAACCCTCAAAGCACACATACACCTCGCCATGCGCCCGATCATCCAGATGCACACGACACTCCTTTTCCTTCTCGGTTTGCACCGACACCGAAACCGGCGTGCCAACACCAGGGCCCGACGCAGCCGCGCCCTGACCCACCACCCCGCCACCCTGTGGCCCAACCCACGCTGCAACCGGCGACGACCCCACCAAACCCCGCTCCAAACTTAAAAGCAAGCTACGCACATCCGCCAACACATCACATTCACCCCCCGGCCAATCCTGAACTGCTAAAACCAGCCGCAACCCCACCACCCCCAGACTCTGCTAATGGGCCCCCTACCACCACAGACGAAGACAAAAGCGGGTGACAAACAGGGGACATAGACGCATACTCACCGGGCTGCGAGGGGGCTGTGTGCCCTCCAGCCGGACATCCTGGATCCCCAGATGATGACGCCTCGTGGACCTCGCGCCTCCCGGCGGCGAACTCACCGCCTCGTTACAGCGGCCCGGAAACCCCTGCAGACTGAGCCGGGGCGGGAGGCCTGAACCCCCCGACGGAACTGGGCCGCGACACCTCCACAAATGAAGGCACCTGCCTCCCCCCGCCGAGAATCGATTCGGCCCAGCCATCCCGAGGCACCCGGTCGCTCAAGGCCCCCCACGGCAACTGGGAGCCCGACAGTGTCCTCCGCTCCATTCTTCTAGCAGCCGGCACCGACTCCGCCGGGCTGCCCTCCGGTCCCGCTGCAGCCATGGGGCTGTGGCACAGTCTCGGGGGGTCAGAGGCGAGCACCGCTGCAGGCGCACCGCAGCAGCGCCCCCCCGAACCAACGATCTCCCCCCCACGGCCAGGGGACCCGACCCGGCTCGGCCCTGCCTCCTGGCAGGCCGCTCCTCCACCCACGGCCGAAGCGCCCCCCGAGGCAGGCCGCGCGGCTCGTCCACCGCCACCGCGGCCCCCCGAAGATCCTGGTCCAACCGGAAGTCACGCGCGCGCCGGCCCCGCCCCCTTCCGGCCGTCGGGCAAAGGTCCGGACGCCGCCGCAGGGCCTCGCCTCCCAGAAGGATTCCTCCCAGGCCGCGCACCCCCGGACGGGGAAGGCTGCGTCGCGCGGCCTGGAGGGTCCCGGGAGGGGCTCCGGCGGCGACGCGAGGCCCGGGGAGCGGTGTCGGGGGACAGCCGCTCTGGAGGCCGCGCCCGCCGGGGCCTCCGGTCTCTCACCGCGGCCTGCCCCGGCGCCTGGTGAAGCAGGCCGGCCACCTGCGCCTCCAGCCAGCCAGGGGGCTGCCCTGCCGCTGCCACCCGCAGCGTGTCCAAGGCCTGTTCCACGCCCGCCATCCAGGTACGTTACGTGGGACTGCTTAGAAGCTGTGACAACTGGAACAGAGGGCGGGCACCCCCCAAACCCTGCATTAAATACCCCCTAGCTCCCCCTCCCCTTTAACCCTTCCCCTTCCCTCACTAACCTCCAACCCCCCCGTCATGTTGGCCTCCGCCCACGCCTCCTCTAGGGGGTTGGGAGGCTCACTCCGGCCATTTCTTTATTGAACTCCTTCTTGAAACGATCCCTCACAGACCGCCACCGCTTCACAATTCTGTCCCCTGAAACGAGAAAGGACAAAGTGGTTAGTATACAACATCAGTGTTTCCCAAACTCCAGTCCTCATGGTCCCCAGGGGTCATGTTTTCAGGATTTCCATAGTAAATAGAAATCCTGAACACATGATCCGTGGGGACCACGAGGACTGGAGTTCGGGAAACACTGGTTTACATCAAGCAACCGGTACTGTATATACTTACGCTCTTTAATCTGGGCCCGAGCATCGAGGTCCTCCCAGCGGGCCACAAGGAGCGAACAGATTTCCTCCCAGAGTCGTCGGGTAACGATCAGGTCAGCATGGCGGCGGTCAGCCATATTCCATAGCGGCTCCCTTTCTCTGACGAGATCGATGAGGTGGTCCACATCTATTCCTCCATCCTCACCGTCTGAGTCGAGCACACTGTGAAGGCTGTTAAAGTAAAAGAGAAAAATAGCAAAATTAGTCACCACACTTAAGACATGAAATAAAAAGTGTACCAAAATTTCACTTAAATATTATACTTACACGCTGGTGACCGCTGCGTTGCTGTCGCCGACGACCCTGGGAGGCACTGCGAGGACCTCTTGGCCGAGCACCAGATTGGGAAGACTAGAGAAGAAAAGAAAAAAATTTATGTGTTTGGATGTAGGCATTTGTTTGCTGTGTGTGGTCTGCAGAACATTGTTTTCTATGTGTTGTGTGTAGTGTGATGTTGTGTTTCTGCGTTTGATGCAAAAAACTTACCAATTGTGAGCCCACTCCAGGTGTCTGTCCACCCCTTCCTTCTTCTTCTGGGAGCTCCTCTTCAGCTTGTGATTCCTGTTTTGAAATAAAAGGCAATGAATAGACATATATTCCAGAGATGATGGATTTTGGAAATAAAAACTTACCGTCAAACGCTGACGATGCGAGGGAGGGCTCCCAGAAGAAGATGTGCTGTCCTCTTGCTGGCCAGACTCCATGGGTGTGGGTGGTGCTGTTGCTGCTGCCAGTGCTGCCACTGCTGCTGCTGCTGAATCTCTTGGGCGGCTGTTGAATAAAGAGAAACAAAGGGCCAATGAATATCTTGATATTCCATGGCCCTAGTTTTGAGGAATGGGGGATTTGATAATTACCTTCTCTCATCTGCTGCTGGACTCCCCTCCCGTTGTTCAGCATGCTGCTCCATTTGGAGTGGTGGTGGTGGTGGTGCTGATAGTGCTGCAGTGGTCTCCTGCCTTCTCCTGCGCCTGGTTGCTGTCTTGGGTGGCATGTTGGGTGTGGCTGAGGATCCCACTGTCATGCTTTTATATATGTGGCTTGTGGGCAGAGCTACTGAGCATGCTCAGACCCAAAAAACCGGATCCGGCCACCAGATCCGGCTATAGCCAGATCCGGCGCATTGCGGCGCTCATAGGCTTTCATTGTGTGAAAAAGCCGGATACGCCGGATCCAGCGTGTCCGGCTTTTTCGCCGGAGACAAAAAACGTTACAGTAGCCGTTTTTTCCAGACGCCGGATTTCGACACATTGCCGGATCCGGCGAAAACCGGATGAAACGCATGGCCATCCGGCCCGATCCGGCGCTAATGCAATTCAATGGGGGGGAAACCGGATCCGGCATTGCATTTCGCCGGATCCGGTTTTTGTCAAAAGTGCCGGATCGCGCCTGACGGCGAAAACCTGATGTATGAAAGAGGCCTTAACGGGTAAACTTTGTATTCAGTGAATAAAGATTTTTCCCATTACTGAGATAGGATATGGCAGTTGGTACTTGTAATGTTCTATGGAGGACAGTAACTGTCATTTCAGTAGTTCTTGCAGCAGATTTTCTTTGTCTCTTTCTAGCTCCTCCCTTCTCTCTTCTACGTAGAATTTATAGGCACTAACTGTTATCTCCTATCTCTATAATTGGAAAATCTGTCTTCATTAAATACAGACTTCCCCAATGAATTGAGAGTGAATGACCAATCCAGGAGGAGAAAGAAGCGTATTTCTAAAGTTTCTTATTTTTATGTGTACTGCTAGCTGAAGAGCCCGGCGTTGCCCTGGCAAATAACTATCTGTGGTTAGTTATAACAAATTATAATGATTATATCTATATATATATAAAGTAGAGTGCATAGCCTCACCCACTCCACATAGCCACACTCATTCTAATATTCCACATCATCCCATCAACCAGAGCCAATAGACTACTACCCCTAATATCCCATATCATCCCTTCAGAGCCACTAGACTTCTAACACTAATATCCCACATCATCCTGTCAGAACCACCAGACTACTACCCCTAATATCCCACATCATCCCATCAGAGCCACTGGACTACTACCCCTAATATCCCCACATTAACTCGTCAGCCAGAGCCACGGACTACTACCCCTAATATCCCACATCATCCCGTCAGCCAGAGCCACCGGACTACTACCACTAATATCCCACATCATCCCTTCAGCCAGAGCCACCGGACTACTACCACTAATATCCCACATCATCCCGTCAGCCAGAGCCACCGGACTACTACCACTAATATCCCACATCTTCCCGTCAGCCAGAGCCACGGACTACTACCCCTAATATCCCACATCATCCCATCAGAGCCACTGGACTACTACCCCTAATATCCCCACATCAACCCGTCAGCCAGAGCCACGGACTACTACCCCTAATATCCCACAACATCCCGTCAGCCAGAGCCACCGGACTACTACCCCTAATATCCCACATCATCCCGTCAGCCAGAGCCACCGGACTACTACCCCTAATATCCCACATCATCCCGTCAGCCAGAGCCACTGGACTACTAGCCCTAATATCCCACATCTTCCCGTCAGCCAGAGCCACGGACTACTACCTCTAATATCCCACATCATCCTGTCAGAGCCAACATTGTCAGGTTGGCGCTATTATACCGATTAAAATGATACCTGGGCTGGAGAAATCCATCTTGTGTTTCTTTTTTAATCTGTGTTTGAATCTGTATGTTAATGAGAATGATTTATGCCAGACAAAGAGAAGATGCTGATTCTGGGCTCTCCCTGCAGTCTGTGTCAGAGGTTAGTGTGTGTCGGCACGGTAATAAATTGTGTTATTTCCACCTTTACAGAAGGACGATAACATCATAGAAATAATAAGAATAATAGGCCTCAGTTACCACAACTGTTTACAAGGAAAGCTGTTGCTCTTAGCAACCAATCACAGCTCAGCTTTCATCTTTTAAACAGATCTGGAGAAATGAAAGATGCTTAGTGATTGTTTGCTATGGGCAACACAGGCAGTCTACCTGTTGTGGTCAAGAAGATGTGCCTATTAAATATATATATTAGATGTCATAATGGGTATATGGGCACGGGAGTGTGATGGGTATACGGGCACGGGACTATGGGATGGTGAATATGCATGATGGGTCTATGGGCACGGGACTGTGGGATGCAGGATATGTATGATGGGTATATGGGCACTGGACTATGGGATGGAGGATGTGTTTGATGGGTATATGGCATGGGACTATGGGATGGAGGATGTTTGATTGTTATATGGGCACGGGACTAAGGGATGGAGCATATGTATGATGGGTATATGGGCATGGGACTATGGGATGGCAGATTTGTATGATGGGTATCTGGGCACGGGACTATGGGATGGCGAATATGTATGATGGGTATATGGGCACGGGACTATGGGTTGGCGAATATGTATAATATGTATATGAGTACGGGACTATGGGATGGAGGATATGTATGATGGGTATAGGGCACTGGACCATGGGATGGCAGATATGTATGATGGGTGTTATGAATGAGTCACCGTAGGAGGCAGAAGCAGAAATACAAGCTAAGTCCAGAAAACCAGAGAAGTTGGCAACTATCAGATTGCAGACCCCTGAACCTATCAACACAACTAGCAGTAGCTGTGGGGGGTTCCTACGATGCCCTAGACCCCTCGATCACAGCCAGAGAATTACATAGGCCTAAAGAAAGAAAGGGGAAATCTAAACTGCCCCAGAGCAGATCCCAAAGCAATAGGCAGCCCCCAACATATAATGACGGTGAAGCAAGATGAAAATACTAACGCAGACAGAAAGATAGACTGAGCAAAGACGGGGCCCAAAAACTACCTAGATAGGAAAGGACAGGAAGGCTGCTGTCTGCAATCTGCCAAAACCCTATCAAAGACATAAGCCAACAAGCTGATATGAAAAAGGCCCTGAAGCAGCTAGGCTTCAAAAACTAAATCAGCACTCAGGTATTTTCTGAAGACAGAGCTAAATGAATTCAGCACACCCCAGCAGGGAATGGCAGAAATCCAGAAAAACAAAGTCAAAGCATCAAAGCAAAAGGCCGAGCAGCAAACTTAGCTTTAGAGGAGCAGGAATTCAGACTGGTCTCCAAGGATCCCACAGAGAAATCACCCGCAGGGCAGAAGGGCGTCAGCAGCCTTATATCCAGTCAGTAACTCCACTCAGCCAGTCATCATCATCAGCCTCAGGTATTTGATAATCAGGCTCACTACCTTTCTTTACCAGAAGAGGGAGTTCCTCGGGCCTCAGTAATGAAGGGGAAAATGAACTCACAACAGTACCTCCCCCTTGAGGAGGGGTCACCGAACCCTCAACTACGCCACCAGGGCGATCAGGGTGAGCCCGATGAAAGGCACGCACCAATCTTTTGGCATGAATATCAGAGGCAGAGACCCAGGAATTATCCTCCTGACCATAACCCTTCCACTTAACCAAATACTGGAGTCTCCGTCTAGCCAGACGGGAATCCAGTAATTTCTCTACCTCATATTCCATGTTACCTTCAACCAATACAGGGTCTGGAGGTGCCACCCCCGGAACAACAGGTTCAACAAACCTCTTCAACAAAGATTTATGGAACACATTATGGATTTTAACTGTGACAGGAAGAGCCAAACGAAAAGAGACCGGATTAATAATCTCCACAATCTTGTAAGGTCCAATAAATCTAGGCTTAAACTTAGGAGAAGCCACCTTCATAGCAATATTTTTTGATGATAACCACACCATATCACCAACCTTAAACTGGGGACCAATGGTCCTATGTCGGTTGGAAAACCGCTGGGCCTTTTCCTGGGAGAGAGATAACTTATCCACCACTTGGTCCCAGATCTGGTGCAATCTCTCCACCACAGTGTCAACACCTGGGCAGGCAGAGGGCTCCACCTGCCCTGAAGAAAATCGAGGATGAAACCCAAAGTTACAAAAAAAAAGGTGACATCAAAGTGGCAGAACTAGCTCTATTATTTAAAGCAAATTCGGCCAAGGGCAAAAATGAAACCCAATCATCCTGATCAGCGGAAATAAAACATCTCAAATATGACTCCAAGGTCTGGTTTGTTCTCTCTGTCTGCCCATTGGTCTGAGGGTGAAAAGCAGAGGAGAAGGACAACTGAATTCCCAGCCTGGAACAGAAAGTTCTCCAAAATCAAGACACAAACTGGACTCCTCTGTCAGATACAATGTTCTCAGGAATCCCGTGCAAACGAACCACCTGTTGTTAAAACAGGGGCACCAACTCAGAGGAAGACGGCAACTTAGGGAGTGGTACAAGATGAACCATCTTAGAGAACCTATCACAAATCACCCAAATAACAGTCATCTTCTGAGAGACAGGCATATCAGAGATGAAATCCATTGAAATATGGGTCCATGGCCTCTTGGGGACAGGCAAAGGCATCAACAACCCACTAGAGCGAGAACACGATTTAGACTGGGAGCACGTCCCACAGGACTGCACAAAATTCCTGACATCACGAGACAAGGAGGGCCACCAAAAAAACCGACTCACCAGATCTCTAGTACCAAAAATACCTGGATGACCAGCCAAAGCAGAGCAATGAACTTCAGACATCACTCTCTTCTTCCACTGGTCAGGAACATACAACTTTCCACTGGGACAACGCTCAGGTTTGTCCTCCTGGAACTCTTCCAGAGCACGTCTCAAATCGGGCGAGATGGCAGAAAGAACTACCCCTTCGCCTAAGATGGTAGCAGGCTTGGTCACTACAGGAGAATCAGCAAAGAAGCTCCAAGAGAGGGCGTCTGCCTTGACATTCTTTGTTCCAGGAAGAAAAGAAACCACAAAATCAAAACGTGTAAAAAACAAGGCCCACCTAGCCTGTCTAGGGTTCAAGCGCTTAGCCGACTCTAGGTAAATCAAATTCTTGTGGTCAGTGAGGACCACGACTTGATGCTTAGCTCCCTCCAACCAATGTCTCCACTCCTCAAATGCCCATTTCATGGCCAACAGTTCCCTATTCCCCACATCATAGTTACGTTCAGATGGAGAGAACTTTCGGGAAAAGAAAGCACAGGGATTCATTTTAGATGTTACAGGATCCTTTTGGGACAAAACAGCTCCTGCACCAATCTCAGAAGCATCCACCTCTACCTGGAATGGAAGTGAGACATCAGGTTGCCGCAAAACCGGGGCGGAGGTGAATCTTCGCTTCAGCTCCTGAAAGGAAGAAACAGCCTCCGGAGACCAATTTAACACATCAGCACCCTTTTTAGTCAAATCAGTCAATGGCTTGGCAATACTAGAAAACTTTGCTATAAATTTCCGATAAAAATTAGCAAAACCCAAAAACTTCTGGAGGGCCTTCAAAGAAGTGGGCTGAACCCAATCGTGAATGGCCTGTACCTTGGCCGGGTCCATTTCAATAGTTGACGGGGACAAAATAAATCCCAAAAAAGAAATCCTCTGTACTCCAAAAAGGCATTTAGATCCTTTGACATACAGGGAAATCTCCCTCAAGATCCGGAACACAGTCCGAATATGTTCCACATGAGAATCCCAATCCTTGGAGAAGATCAAAATATCATCCAGATAGATAATCAAAAATTTATCGACAAAATCTCGGAAAATATCGTTCATGAAGCACTGGAAGACAGAAGGGGCATTAGTGAGCCCAAAAGGCATCACCAGGTACTCAAAATGTCCCTCCGGAGTATTAAACGCCGTCTTCCATTCATCCCCATGCTTAATGCGAATAAGATTATACTCCCCCCTGAGGTCAAGCTTGGTAAACCAGCAAGCACCTTTAACTCTGGAGAATAGATCAGAAATCAGGGGTAACGGATACTGATATTTAACAGTAATTTTGTTGAGGGCACGATAATCAATACAACGTCTTAATGATCCATCCTTTTTGGCTACAAAAAAAAAACCGGCACCTAAGGGTGACGAGGATGGTCTAATATGACCCTTCTCCAACGCCTCCTTAATATAGGATCGCATAGCCTCATGCTCGGGTACAGATAAATTGAAGAGCCGACCCTAGGGAAATTTACACCCCAGGCTCAGTTCAATTGCACAGTCATAACTCCTATGAGGAGGCAGAGACGCAGACTCATTCTCACTAAATACATCATAAAAGTCCGCCAAATAATCAGGAACATCATGTGACTGAGGAGAGGTGGAAAACACCGGAGCCTCACTAAAGGCACACCGACAACCCCAACTCACCACAGACACAGATTTCCAATCCAAAACTGGATTATGAATCTGTAACCAGGGAAACCCCAGAACAATAGTATCATGCAGATTATGCAACACCAAAAATCTGCAATTTTCTTGATGGTCTGGGGCGACCCGCATTACCACCTGGGTCCAAAACTGGGGTTTATTTTTAGCCAAAGGAGTAGCATCAATCCCCCTCAAAGGGATAGGCGTCTGCAGAGGTGTCATCGGAAATCCACAACGTTTAGCAAAATCCAAGTCCATTAGGTTTAGGGCTGCTCCCGAATCCACAAAAGCCTTGGCAGAAAATGTGGACAGGGAGCAGATCAGAGTAATAGCCAGAAGAAACTTAGGTTGAACACCCCCAACAGAAAACGTGTGTGCAAAGCGTTTCTCTCGTTTAGGACAGACAGAAATAATATGCGAGGCATCTCCACCGAAAAAACACAACTTATTACGCCTTCTGAACTCCTGATGCTGCTCTCTGGAAAAAACTCTATCACATTGCATAGGTTCAGGCATTTGTTCAACAGGTGGCAACACCTCTCGTGCAGCTTTGCGTTCGCGCAAACGCCGATCAACCTGAATGGCTAATGACATAGAATCGTCAAGACCAGAGGGAACAGGAAGTCCCACCATAGCATCTTTTACGGCTTCTGACAACCCCTTCCGAAAGAGAGCAGCCAAGGCATTATCATTCCAGGTAGTAAGTACTGCCCACTTTCGGAATTTTTGACAGTACAATTCTGCAGAATCACGACCCTGGATCAATGCCAGCAGGGTCTTTTCAGCCTGATCAATGGCATTAGGTTCGTCATACAACAACCCCAAAGCTTGAAAGAATGCGTTCACATTAGTCAGAATAGGATCATCTGGTTTCAAAGAAAACGCCCAATCCTGGGGATCGCCACGCAGCAAAGAGATGACAATTTTAACCTGCTGCGCGGAGCTCCCTGACGAGTTAGGCTTCAAGGCAAAAAATAATTGACAATTATTTTTGAAATTCAAAAATTTAGACCGATCCCCAAAAAATACATTAGGTGTAGGAATCTTTGGTTCAGCAGCATGTGAATGAGCAAGTTAGGCGGAAATTCCCCGCACTTCCGCAGCGAGCTGCTCCACACGATCAGACAATTGCTTTATCTCCATTGAGAGAAAAAAAAATTCCCCCTACGGCCTCAGAGATATAGAGGAAAAAATATACACCCTTTTTTTGTTTTTTTGTTTTTTTTTTTACAATTCTTTCCTGCTATTGAGTACCCTAGAATCGGTATGGCGGGTGATTCTGTTATGAATGAGTCACCGTAGGAGGCAGAAGCAGAAATACAAGCTAAGTCCAGAAAACCAGAGAAGTTGGCAACTATCAGATTGCAGACCCCTGAACCTATCAACACAACTAGCAGTAGCCGTGGGGGGTTCCTACGATGCCCTAGACCCCTCGATCACAGCCGGAGAATTACATAGGCCTAAAGAAAGAAAGGGGAAATCTAAACTGCCCCAGAGCAGATCCCAAAGCAATAGGCAGCCCCCAACATATAATGACGGTGAAGCAAGATGAAAATACTAACACAGACAGAAAGATAGACTGAGCAAAGACAGGGCCCAAAAACTACCTAGATAGGAAAGGACAGGAAGGCTGCTGTCTGCAATCTGCCAAAACCCTATCAAAGACATAAGCCAATAAGCTGATATGAAAAAGGCCCTGAAGCAGCTAGGCTTCAAAAACTAAATCAGCACTCAGGTATTTTCTGAAGAAGGAGCTAAATGAATTCAGCACACCCCAGCAGGGAATGGCAGAAATCCAGAAAAACAAAGCAAAACAAAGTCAAAGCATCAAAGCAAAAGGCCGAGCAGCAAACTTAGCTTTAGAGGAGCAGGAATTCAGACTGGTCTCCAAGGATCCCACAGAGAAATCACCCGCAGGGCAGAAGGGCGTCAGCAGCCTTATATCCAGTCAGTAACTCCACTCAGCCAGTCATCATCATCAGCCTCAGGTGTTTGATAATCAGGCTCACTACCTTTCTTTACCAGAAGAGGGAGTTCCTCGGGCCTCAGTAATGAAGGGGAAAATGAACTCACAACAGATGGGTTTGTGGGCACTGGACTATGGGATGGAGGATAATCATTATAATTTGATATCATAATAGTTGCCATGGCAACGATGATGTCATAAAGATTGCCATGGCAAAGATGATATCATAATGGTTGCCATGGTGACGATGATGTCATAATAGGTTGCAAAGGTGTTGGTTATTTCATAATGGTTGCCATGGGGACGATGATGTCATAGTAGGTTGCCATGGTGGCAATGACATCAGAATGGTTGCCATAGCAAAGGTGATGACATAATGGGTATATGGGCACAGAACTATGGGATGGAGGATATTTATGATGGGTATATGGGCACGGAACTATGGGATGGAGGATAATCATTATAATTTGTTATAACTAACCACAGTTAGTTACTAGTGTATATACAGTTGTGGCCAAAAGTATTGACACCCCAGCAATTTTGTCAGATAATACTCAGTTTCTTCCTGAAAATGATTGCAAACACAAATTCTTTGGTATGATTATCTTCTTTTAATTTGTCTTAAATGAAAAAACACAAAAAGAATTGTCCTAAAGCCAAATTGGATATAATTCCACACCAAACATAAAAAAGAGGGTGGATGAAAGTATTGGCACTGTTCGAAAAATCATGTGATGCTTCTCTAATTTCTGTAATTAGCAACACCTGTAACTTACCTGTGGCACCTAACAAGTGTTGACAATAACTAAATCACACTTGCAGCCAGTTGACATGGATTAAAGTTGACTCAACCTCTGTCCTGTGTCCTTGTGTGTACCACATTGAGCATGGAGAAAAGAAAGAAGACCAAAGAACTGTCTGAGGACTTGAGAAACCAAATTGTGAGGAAGCATGAGCAATTTCAAGGCTACAAGTCCATCTCCAAAGACCTGAATGTTCCTGTGTCTACCGTGCGCAGTGTCATCAAGAAGTTTAAAGCCCATGGCACTGTGGCTAACCTCCCAAGATGTGGACGGAAAAGAAAAATTGACAAAAGATTTCAACGCAAGATTGTGCGGATGTTGGATAAAGAACCTCGACTAACATCCAAACAAGTTCAAGCTGCCCTGCAGTCCGAGGGTACAACAGTGTCAACCCGTACTATCCGTCGGCATCTGAATGAAAAGGGGCTGTATGGTAGGAGACCCAGGAAGACCCCACTTCTTACCCCGAGACATAAAAAAGCCAGGCTGGAGTTTGCCAAAACTTACCTGAAAAAGCCTAAAACGTTTTGAAAGAATGTTCTCTGGTCAGACGAGACAAAAGTAGAGCTTTTTGGGCAAAGGCATCAACATAGAGTTTACAGGAGAAAAAAAGAGGCATTCAAAGAAAAAAACACGGTCCCTACAGTCAAACATGGCGGAGGTTCCCTGATGTTTTGGGGTTGCTTTGCTGCCCCTGGCACTGGACTGCTTGACAGTGTGCATGGCATTATGAAGTCTGAAGACTACCAACAAATTTTGCAGCATAATGTAGGGCCCAGTGTGAGAAAGCTGGGTCTCCCTCAGAAGTCATGGGTCTTCCAGCAGGACAATGACCCAAAACACACTTCAAAAAGCACTAGAAAATGGTTTGAGAGAAAGCACTGGAGACTTCTAAGGTGGCCAGCAATGAGTCCAGACCTGAATCCCATAGAACACCTGTGGAGAGATCTAAAAATGGCAGTTTGGAGAAGGCACCCTTTAAATATCAGGAAGCTGTTTGCCAAAGAAGAATAGTCTAAAATTCCAGCAGAGCATTGTAAGAAACTCATTGATGGTTACCGGAAGTGGTTGGTCGCAGTTATTTTGGCTAAAGGTTGTGCAACCAAGTATTAGGATGAGGATACCAATACTTTTGTCTGGCCCATTTTTGGAGTTTTGTGTGAAACGATCAATGTTTTGCTTTTTGCTTCATTCTCTTTTGTGTTTTTTCATTTAAGACAAATTAAATGAAGATAATAATACCAAAGAATTTGTGATTGCAATCATTTTCAGGTAGAAACTGAGTATTATCTGACAGAATTGCAGGGGTGTCAATACTTTTGGCCACAACTGTATATATATATATATATACAGGGGATATAACTCTGAGGCTAGAGAGCCTGTGTACTGGACATTGCACAACCTGTGTGACCACAGGATAAGCAGAGTGAAGCTCTGTCATGGACGCTATGCTGTTTATATGGGCTTTCTGTTGCTGTTCCTGGTTTATGATGCCTAATAAACGGCATGGACTGTTGGAGTTATGTTAAGAAACCTGTGCCGGATGTGATTTATTGGCTGCCTGGCGGGTATCCCCTACTTGAATGACAGCGCTACCTTACTATATATATATATATATATATATATATATATATATATATATATATATATATATATATATATATTAGATATCTATCATACGGGGCTTTGAGAGTGGAGTGAGTGTGGCTATGTGGAGTTTGCGGGGCTATGTGGAGTGGGCGTGGTTGATACACACAAACACACATACATACACATACAGTTTTATACATATAGATTGATCTATGAAATAAAATTAAAACAATGGTGACTCGTTAAGGACAAAAAAAAACAAAGAACGTTTTGGATTTTGTGCACTAATATGAAGAATTTGATGCCAAAAATATCAACAAATGACACAAAAAAAGAAATAAAAAATAAAACGACTTCTAAAAAGAAATGCAAATGATGAATCGGGCTCTTTAGTTGTAGAAATAAAGGAAAAGAATTGCAAAAAAAACACACAAAAAAGTATGTTAAAAAAATTTAATTTTTGCATGCATTTTTGGGCCAAAATAAAAACGTTATTGTAATAGATTTGACACCAGTACATAAACGCTGCCCTCCCTGTATAGATTGTAGACATTCTATCAGAAGCTCGGAGTATGTTGTGTTTCTGCTTTTTTATGTCAACCCATTAATCCCATTTAGTAGAATTGAGCTTGCTGACTATAAGGTACGTTCCAGTCCCTGCGATCGTCCATTAGTCTGTCTATCTTCACGCACAGTCGCCCTCTTCACTTTGTGTCTTATATCATGAAGTCAACATGCATACATCCTGCTACGGTGTCCGCTTAAATATTTAATTGGGTTAAGCTGTTAAGAAGGGACAAGAAAATGGAATTTTCATAATATTAACCTTAATAATTGATGCTTTCGGCTGCAATATTAAGGATTGCAGAATTCTGGATTTTTGTTGTAACGCTGCTTCAAGCACAAACACTTGAACTTGTAAAGGATGTCCTTGAATCCCTGACCTGAATACTAATAGATTCATCTTATTAGCTCGTGTGTTCTGAGCTTGGTAGGATGTGTTCAGCGTAGTCAGACGCCACTAGACCTGACACTGGGGGAAAGTCACCAGAGAGAGGGTGGCGAAACGCTTCCGTTCTGGAACAGATGAACTTCATTGTAGGGACAGATGAGAATTGTAAAGACACAATGGATACAAAACACAGAGCTGAGATTAAGATTCTGAACCTAGAAGTGTTCGTAATATCCCAATAAATGCCATGCTGCTTTATTCCCAAGTCTTCAGATGTCCCTGTGTCTTAGGCCGGTTTCACATGTCCTGATATTTACGGTACCGGAAAAAACAGTACTGGAGATATCCGTGTCCGTGTGTCATGAATGTAATATTTGCGGCACAAGTGTAGCAACTGTGTGTCGCCCGTGTGCCGCATCAGTACCACACGGACAGCCGCCGGGGAAGATGCTCTACAGTAAGTGCTGCTCCCCAGCGGCAGGTGCTGAAGATGGCTCTCATCATTCTTACTTGCTCTGCCGGCGATCGGCGTGAGCAAAATAGAATGATGAGAGTTATATTAGGCTATGTGCCCACGTAGCGATTCTGAAACAGAATAAACCTGAGCAGAATCGCACACCCTGCTCCCGGGAAAACGCATGCGTTTTTTTACGCGCTTTTGTAAGCGTTTGTCAAGCGTTTTTGCATGCGTTTTCCTAAGCGTTTTTGCCCATATAATTGATGGTATGCGGAATCACGTACGATTCCGCAAAATTAATGAACATGCTGCATTTTTAATTGCTAAGCGTTTCCACAGCGGTTAAAAATGCACCATTGGCACAACATGTGCATTTTTCATTAAAAATCAATTGGATGCTTTTCTTAAGCGTTTCTGCAGCAGAATCGCTTGTCTAAAATCGCTGCAGAAACGCTTAAAAAACGCACACAGCCTCAAAGTCAGAACGATGACAGCAGGTGGGGGCTTTTGGGACTATTACTCCCATCATCCAACACCTGCTGCCGCTAATAACAGTGAAGCACAGAAAAAACGGAGTATAACAAACGTGTAAAAATACTCTGTTGTAAAAAATATATGTAACAGTAAACAGCAAGCGCCAGTAAAAAAATGATAACAAAAACAGGGTATTTAGTTGATACGTTTTTTGCAAAAAATGTGAACACTGTCCTACCGACTTGTTCACTTTTGTGCATGGCTCATGTGTTTTTAATCTGTTAGTTTCTTGCTTTTGCAAGTTTTGGGAGATCCCCCCTCCTCTCTTCTGAGCCATGCACATAAAAAGCCATCTTGCACAGCGTATCCACGTCAAGCAATGCCTTTCTGAATCCTGCTCATATAGGTACTGTTCACATAATCAGATTTTAAATACATTGCTTAGGGACTGCTCTAAGATGGGCATACCTTGACGTTGGTGAGTGGCTTAGTATACATTTTTTGCAAAAAACGTATCAACTAAGTACCCTGTTTTTGTTATCGTTTTTTTACTGGCACTTGCTGTTTACTGTTACATATATTTTTTACAACAGAGTATTTTTACACATTTGTTATATTGCGTTTTTTGTGTTTCAGTCCTTGGGTGGCGTGAACACTCTCCTACTGTTAGGCGTCAGGTTCTTGTCGCTGCGCAGCAGGAATCCCGAGATTTACATCTGGCAGTCTCACATTCCTCTTCGGCCACAGAGGTAACCTGCTCAGACGACTCGTCGATCCCGGTGCTTTGCTCAAACCAGCTCTGTGGGTTTGGTTGCTGCTACCACCTCTAGCCCAGCTATAGCAATGCATGCTGGTCAGCAGAGAGCTACTCCAGGGACTAAGTCCTCCTTTCGGTCCACTGAGCATGCCCGTGGGACGATCTCTCATTGGAGATCGGAGGTCACTTGCTCAGGTCCTTCTCCAGCTTGGATTGGACCATCAGAAAGGTCAGGAAGGTCCCAGACGGAGGAGGCTATAAAAGGTTTGCATGGCCGCTCGGCCATGGGCTAGCATAGCCTGCATTATCAGACTATGAGGAGTGAGTGTCGTATGCATATCTGTTATGATTGAGTCACCGTAGGAGGCAAAAACAGAAATGTTAGCTAAGTCCAGAAAACCAGAGAGGTTGGCAGCTATCGGATTGCAGACCCCTGAACCTATCAACACAACTAGCAGTAGCCGTGGGGGGTTCCTACGATGCCCTAGACCCCTCGATCACAGCCGGAGAATTAAATAGGCCTAAAGAAAGAAAGGGGAAATCTAAACTGCCCCAGAGCAGACCCCAAAGCAATAGGCAGCCCCCAACATATAATGACGGTGAAGCAAGATGAAAACACTAACACAGACAGAAAGATAGACTGAGCAAAGACAGGGCCCAAGCTAACTAGATAGGAAAGGACAGGAAGGCTGCTGTCTGCAATCCGTGAAAAACCCTATGAAAATAAGAGCCAACAGACTGACAGTGAAAAAGGCCCTGAAGACGCTAGGCTTCAAAAAGCTATGTCAGTACTCAGGAATATTCTGAAGACAGAGCAACCGGCAAAAGGAGATTCAGCTCACCCCAGCAGGGAATGGCAGAATCCAGAAAAGCAAGGAAAACAAAAACAAAACACAAATGCTAACAGGCAAAGCAGAAAACTTAGCTTTAGAGGAGCAGGAATCAGACTGGTGTCCTAGAAGTCCACAGAGAAATCATCCGCAGGGCAGAAGGGCGTCGGCAGCCTTATATCCAGTCCGTGACTCCACTCAGCCAGTCATCTTCATTAGGCTCAGGTGCCTGATAATCAGGCTCATTACCTTCCTTTACCAGAATAGGGAGTTCACCAGACCTCAGTGACGAAGGGGAAAATGAACTCACAACACATATCTCTGATGAATGACTCATTAAGAAACCCCTACCCATGGTACGCATGTGTTGCGCAGCCTAGCCTGTTAAGCGCCCAGGCTTAGGTGTAGGTAGGACAGAGTCTGAGACAGGCATCAGTGTACACGGTGCACGTGCTCGACACTCCATAGTCAGCGTCTACAGTGGCATCCGCAGGTGCAACGCTGCACGCTCAGAAGGTCTAGAGGGACTCTGACCCCGTGTCCTTGTGGCAGAGTTCTGTGACCGCTTTCTGTGCGCTCCGTGGCCGGGCTCTGTGAGCTAAACAGTCACCGGCATTTATGTTCTGCGGTAGCGCAGCTCTGTGAGTTAACAGAGTTCGCTTCTGTTCACACTGGTTAACGTTAACCCACGTGTGACCTTTTGTACACCGCTTTATACTTCCGCCATTACTAAGCAACAGTTTACCACCCCTGCACGGTGGACGTTGGACCCCGGGCTGCGAACGCACCTTACTATTATTTTATTATTTGGTGCGTTCCGCTAGCCCTAACACCTACCGACTTGTTCACTTTTGTGCATGGCTCATGTGTGTTTTTAATCTATTAGTTTCTTGCTTTTGCAAGTTCTGGGAGATCCCCGCCCCTCTCTTGTGAGCCATGCACATAAAAAAGCCGTCTTGCACAGCATATCCACATCAAGCATTGCCTTTCTGAATCATGCTCATATAGGTACTGCTCACATGATCAGGTTTTAAATACAATGGTTAGGGACTGCTCTAAGATGGGTATACCTTGATGTTGGTGAAGTGGCTTAGGCCTCTTTCACACATCAGGTTTTCGCCGTCAGGCGCGATCCGGCGCTTTTGACAGAAACCGGATCCGGCGAAATGCAATGCCGGATCCGGTTTCACCCCCATTGACTTGCATTTGCGCCGGATCGCGCCGGATGGCCATGCGTTTCATCCGGTTTTCGCCGGATCCGGCAATGTGTCGCAATGTGTCGCGATCCGGCGTCTGGAAAAAACGTCTACTGTAACGTTTTTTGTCTCCGGCGAAAAAGCCGGACACGCCGGATCCGGCGCGTCCGGCTTTTTCACACAATGAAAGCCTATGAGCGCCGCAATGCGCCGGATCCGGTTTTTTGGTCTGAGCATGCTCAGTAGCTCTGCCCACAAGACATATATAAAAGCAAGACAGTGGGACCCACAGCCACACCCAACATGCCACCCAAGAAAGCAACCAAGCGAACCAGGAGAAGGCAGGAGACCACTGCAGCACCATCAGCACCACCACCACCCCAAATGGAGCAGCAAATAGAACATGCTGAGGAGGGGAGGCCAGCAGCAGATGAGAGACGGTAATTATCAAATCCCCCATTCCTCCAAACTAGGGCCATGGAATATCAAGATATTCATTGGCCCTTTGTTTCTCTTTATTCAACAGCCACCAAAGAGATGCAGCAGCAGCACCATCAGCACCACCCCAAATGGAGCAGCATGCTGAACGGGAGGGGAGTCCAGAAGCAGATGAGAGACGGTAATTATCAAATCCCCCATTCCTCCAAACTAGGGCCATGGAATATCAAGATATTCATTGGCCCTTTGTTTCTCTTTATTCAACAGCCGCCAAAGAGATGCAGCAGCAGCAGCAGCAGCAGAAATGGCATCACTGGCAGCAGCAATACCCACAGCCATGGAGTCTGGCCAACAACAGGACAGCACATCTTCATCTGGGAGCCCTCCCTCGCATCAACAGCGTTTGAAGGTAAGTTTTTATTTCCAAAATCCATCATCTCTGTAATATATGTCTATTCATTGCCTTTTATTTCAAAACAGGAATCATAAGATGAAGAGGAGCTCCCAGAAGAAGAAGGAAGGGGTGGACAGACGTTTGGAGTGGGCTCACAATTCGTAAGTTTTTTGCATCAAACGCAGAAACACAACATCACACTACACACAACACATAGAAAACAATGTTCTGCAGACCACACACAGCAAACAAATGCCTACATCCAAACTCATAACATTTTTTGTTTTCTTCTCTAGTCTTCCCAATCTGGTGCTCGGCCAAGAGGTCCTCGCAGTGCCTCCCAGGGTCGTCCGCGACAGCAACGCGGCGGTCACCAGCGTGTAAGTATAAATATTTTTGCTTTGTTTTTTTGCACTTTTTATTTCATTTCTTTTGTGGAGGCTAATTATGTTATTTTTGTCTTTTTCTTTAACAGCCTTCACAGCGTGCTCCCGACTCTGACGGTGAGGATGGAGGGATTGATGTGGACCGCCTCATCGATCTCGTCAGAGAAAGGGAGCCGCTCTGGAGTATGGCTGACCGCCGCCACGCTGACCTGATCATTACCCGACGACTCTGGGAGGAAATCTGTTCTCTCCTTGTGGGCCGCTGGGAGGACCTCGAAGCTCGGGACCAGATTAAAGAGCGTAAGTATATACAGTAACGGTTGCTTGATGTAAACCAGTGTTTCCCGAACTCCAGTCCTCGTGGTCCCCACGGATCATGTGTTCAGGATTTCTATTTACTATTGAAATCCTGAAAACATGACCCCTGGGGACCATGAGGACTGGAGTTTGTGAAACACTGATGTTGTATACTAACCACTCCTTTCTCGTTTCAGGGAACAGAATTGTGAATCGGTGGCGGTCTGTGAGGGATCGTTTCAAGAAGGAGTTCAATAAAGAGATGCGGGCCCCGAGTGGATCTGGAGGACGCAGGAGCAAGTACAAGTACGCACAAGCCCTGTCGTTCCTCCGGGAAACAATGCTCACCAGAAGGTAAATATTACACACCACATGTGAAAAAAATGTTAGATGTAACTTTTTTTTTCAGCCAGGGCCATACCATGTCAGTATTTTAATTGTTTTTTTTTCTCTTTATTCCACAGCACGGTGAGCAGCACTCGGGAGCCGGCACGATTGGACCCTTCTGAGGCGATCCCTGAGGAGACCGGCACCGAGGGACACTTCGACCGCCCCGGTACATCTGCACCTTCCCTGCCTTCCCACACATTCGACCCATCTGTCCCATCCACCAGCACAGGAGCATCGTGGCCGCCTACATTACATGAAGCTGCTGGTGAGGAGATCGCTTTCCCTTTACCCCACCCTTCTGCCCCTGCCGCCTCTAGTACACCTGCGGGTACTGGGCGACAGCGGCAGAGGGGTCAGGAAAAGAGTTATGCGCAAGAGTTATTGCATCTGAATGCATCTTTCCAGAACTGTCTCAAAGTCTTGTCAGAGCAAATCTCCGCAGGCTTTCAGCAGATCAACTCCAGCATTCTGGAGGTGAAGACACTTCTGCAAACCATGCATTCAGAAGCAAGATCTTCGCCAAACCACACCTTTTTCAGGTCTGTTGTGGAGCGCATGGAAACGCTCTCTCCTGCCCAGCAGATGCATGTAATGCATTCGTGCCACGGTGCTCTACAGCAGGTTACCTCCCAACCTCCACCTCCCACCACTGTAGTTCCTCCACCTGCACCCCCTCCAGCCACTTTCCATCCTCCCCCTCCTATTACATCTGCACCCCCTCCAGCCACTTTTCATCCTCCCCCTCCTACTACATACCAGCAACCTGCCCAGTACCAGCAACCTCACCAGTACCAGCAACCTCACCAGTACCAGTCATCTCCCCACTTCCAGCAACCTGCCCCGTACCAAACTCCTTCCCCGTACCAAACTCCTTCCCCGTACCAAACTCCTTCCCCATACAACTTTCCATCAACATCATCTGCTCCTACAGTCCCTGCCCAACCCTCCACTCCACCACCCACCACCTCTTCTGCTTCCCACATGTCCACCCATTCTGTAGTTTTTTCCACACCTTCACCTCTAACTGTTCCTTCCCCACCAAGATCCCAGTCCTCTCTCCACACACCCAGTGTCGAAGTGTCCCGCAGCCCCTCCAGCAGTATTTCCACCCCACAGTACACAGAATTGTAATGTGTGTTTTTTGTAATAAAAATGCCCATTGGGTTTAAAACCTTTCTAAAAAAGTTTTTTTGCACTTTAAAAACATTTTACAAAAAAAAAAAAATTTAAATAAAAGTTAAATTATCGTTTCACAATGGTTGTCTGTCATTTCTTTCTGCGGCGAACTATGTTTTAAAAAAAGGTTAAATACAGGGTATTTCAAAGGTAAAAAGGTATTCAAAACCAGGTATAACTGTGGGTAAATTTTAGCTTTTTGCCACAGTTGTGTTCCTGGTTGTGTTTGAAGCAAAGTATTTCACTTAAAAAGTTGTGTTTATTGTTGGTGATTTCCTACCAATGTACACAACTTTTGTTAAAGGTGAAATACTTTGCATAAAACACAACCAGGTACACACCTGTGGCCTAAAGGTAAAAATAGTAAGACCATGACAAGATAGCCAACTTTGGTTGGCAAAGGTATATACTGTTGGTCCAGAAGGTACACAAGTTTAGGGCAAAAATCTCTCACACTCTGTCATCCCAGTGTACTCTGCCTTGAGGTGACATAAAGTATAGTGGAAAATTGTCCCTGAAACCGTCACAGAACTTCTAGTGGTAATATTTCCAATGACAACATCCATCTTCGCCAGTAACTTGCTCTTCTCTCCAACCTGCACTTTCTTCTCTACAACCTGTCAAAGAAGGGCTGTAGGAACATGCTATATCTAGTTTTCCAGTAGCCAATCCCGTTCGGAAGGCCACAAGGGTCAATTTTAAAAACCGGATCCGGCGTAATCCGTCGAAAAACGGATAGAAAAACGGATGAACCGGATGAGACGGATCCGGTTTTGTCTGTCAAGAAAAAGACGGATCCGGCAAAAAACCGGATCCGTCACATCCGGTTTTACTAAACATTTGCCGGATCCGGCGTTCCGGCACGACGCCGGATCGCGCCTGACGCCGAAAACCTGATGTGTGAAAGTAGCCTTAGTATACATTTTTTCAAAAAATGTATCAACTACATACCCTGTTTTTATTATCATTTTTTTTACTGGCACTTGCTGTTTACTGTTACATATATTTTTTTACAACAGAGTATTTTTGCACATTTGTTTTACTGCGTTTTTTCTGTGTTTCAGTCTTTGGGTGGTGTGAACACTGTCCTAACGACTTGTTCACTTTTATGCATGGCTCATGTGTGTTTTTTATTTTTTTTTACGCTAATAACAGTGACAGCAGGAGCGGATGATCGGGGTATTCTTCGCTACCTGCGATCTAACTAAATAAATGAATGAAAAACCCGACATGGGTTCCCCCCCTATTTTCTTTAACCAACCAAGGCAAACTCACAGCTGGGGGCTGCAACCTTCAGCTGTCAGCTTCAGCAAGGTTGGCTATCAAGAACAGAGGGGTCCCCATGCTGTTTTTTTAATTATATATTTTTGACAACCGGCCTTGCTAAAGCTCACAACTGGTGGCTGGTATTCTCAGGCTGGTTAAGGGCCATTGATATAGCCCCTCTCAGCCTTAAAACACCAGCCCACAGCTGCCCAGAAAAGGCACATCTATGAGATGTGCCAATTCTGGCGCTTTGCCACTTGACCTGTAGCGGTGGCAAGTGGGGTAATAATTGTGGGGTTGATGTCACCTTTGTATTGTAAGGTGACATTAAACCCAGGGCTTAGTAAGACGCTTACGGTAGTGCTTCTTCCCCGGTGCCGATGCATGTCACACAGATTACATCAATGTGTGATCTCCATGTGCCCCTGTGCGAGATGTTTTGCTGCCCGTGCTGCCGGTAAAAAAAACGACATGTCAACATGTTTTGCCCACGGACACACGGTCCGTGGAAACACACTGACATGTGCACAGACCCATTCATTTGAATGGGTCTACGTGTGTCAGTGTCTCCGGTACGTGTGAAAACTGTCACCACACGTATCGGACACACTGACGTGTGAAAGAGGCCTTAGAAGTATTAGAAAATACATCCGTCTCCTTAGTATTTCTTGCTTGGTGTCTTCTCAGGATCTTGAGAAGTTATTAGTATTTCAGCATGGCTGCCTCTCGACATGACAGCTATTTATTTGTAATGATAAAGACATTGGACTGTGTCGTGGGAAATAGAATTGTTCTAAATCGGGCCAGGACCTTTTTTTCTCATTTATTATTTCGATGCAGAAAATGGATAATGCAAAATAGATCCAAGATGCCAATTGTCTGTAATCACATTGCTCACAAATATGCAGTTTATATATTTACAGAAGTTGACTTTGCTGTATTTCACGTAATGAAATATTCACAGCCTGGAAATTTTTACTTAAATGGAACCTGTCACCAGTTTTACACCAGTTTTAACCCCCACTGATCACCTTTTAAAGAATGTAAATGCGATTCCTAAAACTCCTTTATACCTTACAGGGGTTGTCCAGGCTTGGGTACAAGTCTTCAGTTTATCTATGTGACTGCAGACTTGTGAATCCTCACAGTGCGCAGTGTGCATGCTGTGAAGCGTCTCCGATGCTGATGCCGAGACCAGGCTGTCTTGAGACTTCAAGTGTGTGATTTGCATACACCCATCCATATTCCAACTAGACATGTCCGATGTTGCTTAAATCACTTCTAGAGAGTGAGTTCATGCACGTCTAGTCTACACGTGACAGCATACTTGCGGTCACACGACCACTGCTCTGGGCGCTGGAGAATTCTGACAGAATGGAGGGCGCAGCCGATGAGAATTCATAAGTCTGCAGTCATATAGAGTAACTGTATACTTGTAGCCTTTAACCCCTTTCTGCCATATGATGTACTCTCCTGTACATGTGCTATGGGACTTAGATCCCAAGGACGGGATAGTACGTCATAGCTGATCAGCCGCGCTCATGGGGGGAGCGCGGCTGATCGCGGCCGGGTGTCAACTGATTATCACAGCTGACACCAGGCACTATGTGCCAGGAGCGGTCACGGACCGCTCCCTGCACATTAACCCCAGGCACACTGCGATCAAACAGTGGCATAGGGAAGCATCGTGCAGGGAGGGGGCTCCCTCTGTGCTTCCCTGAGACCCTCAGAACAACGCGATGGGATCGTGTTGTTCCAAGGGCCTCCCTGCAGGCCCCCGGATCCAAGATGGCCGCGGGGTCCTTCCGGGTCCTGAAGGGAGGTGGCTTCTCAGTGCCTGCTGAGAGCAGGCGCTGAGAAGCCTCCTACACTGCCTGTTAGATCGCTGATCTGACACAGTGCTCTGCAAAGTGTCAGATCAGCGATCTGACTTTACATAGTAATGTCCCACCCTGGGACAATGTAAAAAAGATTTTTTTAAAAATTCCCCAATAAATTCATTTCTTTATGTAAATAAAAAAATAAAGTACACATATTTAGTATCGCCGCGTCCAAAACGACCCGCCCTATAAAACTGTCCCACTAGTTAACCTCTTTAGTGAACCCCTTAAAAAAAAAACAAGGCAAAAAACAATGCTTTATCATCATACCGCTGAACAAAAAGTGCAATAACATGCAATCAAAAAGACGGATATAAATAAACATGGTACCGCTGAAAACGTCATCTTGTCCCGCAAAAAACGAGCTGCCATACAGGTCATCAGCAAAAAAATAAAAAGTTATAGCTCGCAGAATAAAGCGATGCAAAAATAATTATTTTTTATATAAAATTGTTTTTATTATATAAAAGTGCCAAAACATAAAAAAATGATATAAATAATGTCATCATACTAACCGGAAGAATAAAACTGCTTTATCAATTTTACCACACGTGGAACGGTATAAATGCCTTTTACCGTGTGACAGCTGCCAAACATAAAAACCTGCTATAAATAGTAAATCAAACCCCCCTTTATCACCCCATTATTTAGGGAAAATTAATAAAATTAAAAAAATTATTTATTTCCATTTTCCCATTAGCGTTAGGGTTAGGGCTAGGGTTAGGGTTAGGGCTATGGTTGGAGTTAGAATTGGGGGGTTTCCACTGTTTAGGCACATCAGGGGCTCTCCAAACGCTACATGGCACCTGATCTCAATTACAGCCAGTTCTGCGTTGAAAAAGTCAAACAGTGTTCCTTGTCTTCCGAGCTCTGTCATTCGCCAAAACAGTGGTTTACCCCCACATATGGGGTATCAGTGAACTCAGGACAAATTGCACAATAACTCTTGGGGTCCAAATTCTTCTGTTACCCTTTGGAAAATAAAAAATTGGGGTCAAAGATATATTATTTTTGTGGAAAAAATATGATTTTTTATGGCTCTACATTATAAACTTCTGTGAAGCACTTATGGGTTCAAAGTTCTCACCACACATCTAGATAAGTTACTTGGGGGGTCTAGTTTCCAAAATGGGGTCATTTGTGGGGGGTTTCCATTGTTTAGGCACATCAGGGGCTATCCAAAGGTGACATGGTGTCCGATCTCAATTCCAGCCAATTTTGCATTGAAAAAGTCAAACAGCGCTGCTTCCCTTCCATGCTCTGCCATGCGCCGAAACAGTACCCCCCCCCCACATATGGGGTATCAGCGTATTCAGGGCAAACTGCATAATAACTTTTGGGGTCCAATTTCTCCTGTTACCGTTGGGAAAATAAAAAAAAATTGGAACTGAGGTAATTTTTTGTGAAAAAAGTTAAATGTTCATTTTTTTTTTTTTTTTTTAAACATTCAAAAAATTCCTGTGAAGCATCTGAAGGGTTAATAAACTTCTTGAATGTGGTTTTCAGCACCTTGAGGGGTGCAGTTTTTAGAATGGTGTCACTTTTGGGTATTTTCTATCATAAAGACCCCTCAAAGTGACTTCAAATGTGATGTGGTCCCCCCAAAAAAATGGTGTTGTAAAAATGAGAAATTGCTGGTTAACTGTTAACCCTTATAACTTCCTAACTTGTCTCACGGGAGACAAGCGGTGGAAACCGCGTCCAGGCCACTACCTATTCCACGCCACCATTACCGGCTCTTTGATTCAGCAGACAATTAACTCTCCATGCTCTGACATTATTCTCTATGAACAGGTTGCCCTATATACAAGTGCAGTCAGTACATTATATAGTACATTGACGAAGGTCGCTGTGACCGAAACGTTTACTGTATGTACTGCATCTTATTAAACATCCTTTTTCACTTGCAATCATTCTCATGTGTGTGCCAATTTAGTTTATACGGTGGTGATTGGGACTCGGTCCGTGGCCCTGAGTGTCCACTAAAGAAGATGACAGTTCAGATGAGGGGGAAGATGGTATGAAAATTAATTTGGAAAAGGGGGATCGTGATGCCACCCGTGGTACTCGGCTAGGGTAGCCGACGCTGCAATACAAATCCTCTGGGCCGGTGTTAAAGCAGCCAAGATGATGAAGCTCTCCACGGGCAGAGCTGTATCCCAGGGCAGTTGAGATGGTGTTTGTGAGCCGTTGATGGTGATTGTGAGTGTAGCGTGTGTAGCAGGTGAGTTGTAAAAGACACCAAGGACACAGTTGGGTGCATTTTCTGAGTTTTTCCTCAAAAGTTTTTTGCACAAGATGACCCGATTGGTACTGTGTCATCTGAGGGAGGGGTCCGTCAAAATCCAAGGTAGATCAGGAACACATGTTCAAGACTCCTCCTTGTGTATCCTTTCTAGGCCGTGTCTCTGCGCTGATCTCTCCCTTCCTTCCTGCTGTGCGCCTTCACAAACAGTGTCCCAAGCCGGCAGCCACGGATCACACCGGGAGACGTGGGTCAGGCTCCGGGGTCATTTATTCAAACTGCTGCCTTTTTGAGTATTGAATGCGGCTGCGACAGAGGCACTTAAAGTTACCTCAGCCTCCGTCTTTCTACCTGAGCCCTGTATTTCTCCACTACCTTCAGGAGCCACCTTCCCCAATAAGGCCTGGTCCTTCCTTCTACAGAAATGGGCTTCACAGGTGGATTATTGCACTTCCCGTGCCCCAAGGACCCCTTCCTTCCAGTCTAGGAGCTTGGACAAGATTTTTCTCTCTTCTCTGACCCTCAGCCCTCTCACAGCAATCTTGCTCTTATTCTGTCCTGTCAACGACTGACAACTCTCTAGAAAGATCCATTTACCTCAGACTAGCTCCACCTACCAAATGTCACCTTGCTCTCTCTAATTAGATGCCCACAATCACTCCACTACCTAAGCTCCTCCCACTGTACCTACCTTCCACACTAACCCCCAACAACCTTTCCTAGTCAGTCTGGGATGAGGCCATCCTCCCGCCGGGTACACCCAGAAAGCTCTGACTAACTAGTGTGTGTGTTGAGTGCAGGGTTAGAAGTCCTGAGTGGTGATCCCTCCTTACCTGAGGGTGGGAGACCACACCTTTGGATGAGGTGCAGTACCTCTGTGGCGACCGTACCCTTTCTCAACTTTCTATATTGTTGTCGGATCCATACTGGACCTGAGAGCGTCTGTGTTTGCCTCTTGAAATGTATACGGAGATTCAGTATGTTTGAACTATACTATATATACCTTGTATCTATTGATACTGTACCCTTTTGCAAATTTTTATATTATTGTCTAATCCATACTGAGCCTGTGACCGTCTGTGTCTATCTCATGAAATAGATACAGAGATTTACAATTATCCCTAGACTGGATAGAGCTGTCCGCTTCTGAAACAGTACCATATATCTGCTGGTATTTTGAGTCCATTTTCACAAAAATTATTAAGTATGGTGGAAGAGGCCGCGGACGTGGGTGTGGGGGGGCCATCTGGTACTGATGGTGGTGGTGGTGGTGCATCTGCTGGTAGTGCCAAAAGCACAATAGCAGCTAAGGAAGGAGGAGTTGAGCCTGCATCATCATCTGGCACAAGAAGGCCTTTAAGGCTCTCTTTTCTGGGAGTAGGTAAAGTGCTTTTCTGGGAGTAGGTAAACTGGTGTGACCAGTAGAAGCGCTACTGCAGCACGAAACGGCTGTCATCATTTCCACTCCTGCTCCCATCCTCCCTATGCCATTGTTTTAAAGTATCTGAATAAAGAAGATTTTAACCCGTGAGTGCCATACGTTTTTCTTTTTGGTATAGCCGCTGTGACTAATTGCTTTGGAGTGGCACCGTGGTTTATGGAGCACTTCTTACAATACGCATACTTGCAGTATCACTTTGCACAACTCTTTGTGCGGTGAATAAGCTTCCCGGCTGTGCGGATTAACTCTTTGTTGGCGAAACTGCTTTTAAAGCCGGAGCATCAGGAACTGGTTTTGCCTTACATTGCCGAAAAAGCCTCCAGCTCTATCGCCTCCTCTTCTGAAGTTTAAAAAAATTCAAGCACTGAGTCGTCAGTGCAGGCTTCTGGTCAGGAACCACCCCTTTCCTTGTCTTCTTCACCCCCACTAAAAGTGAAGGATGCGGCAGCCCACACTTCAGATTACTCCATGGAGCTCTTTTCACATGCCATGCCTGTGTTATCAAGTGAAATTCTGAAATCCCCAGTCCAACATGAATCGGAGATGGAGTGCACTGATGCACAGCCACTGTTAGATGATTCTGCTGGTACATTAACCCACAGCACTACATTCCCCTCGCACTATACAGAGCCAGAATGTGACACTGATGAAACTCAGGTGCCCCTTCCCGCATACTATACCACCTTACACG